>NC_133975.1:86214915-86435196 GCF_047716275.1 Strix uralensis
CAGATTTGCTGTTGTCCTGGAGAGCTTGCAGAGCACTGGGGAAAGGCAGGCAGAGAATTCCCTGCTAGCACCTTCTCTGTGCCTGTTCACATTGCTTCACAGAATCGCTTTTGTGCAGAAAACAGTAACACTTGTTCAGAACGAAAGAAACCACAGAGAACCAGATTTGTTGTTGTCCTGGAGAGCTTGCAGAGCACTGGGGAAAGGCAGGCAGAGAATTCCCTGCTAGCACCTCCTCTGTGCCTGTTCACATTGCTTCGCAGAATCGCTTTTGTGCAGAAAACAGTAACACTTGTTCAGAACGAAAGAAAGCACAGAGCCCCAGATTTGCTGTTGTCCTGGAGAGCTTGCAGAGCACTGGGGAAAGGCAGGCAGAGAATTCCCTGCTAGCACCTTCTCTGTGCCTGTTCACATTGCTTCGCAGAATCGCTTTTGTGCAGAAAACAGTAACACTTGTTCAGAACGAAAGAAAGCACAGAGCCCCAGATTTGCTGTTGTCCTGGAGAGCTTGCAGAGCACTGGGGAAAGGCAGGCAGAGAATTCCCTGCTAGCACCTTCTCTGTGCCTGGGAAGCAGAAGTGTTCACATTGCTTCGCAGAATCGCTTTTGTGCAGAAAACAGTAACACTTGTTCAGAACGAAAGAAAGCACAGAGACCCAGACTTTATGTTGGTCTGGAGAGCTTGCAGAGCACTGGGGAAAGGCAGGCAGAGAATTCCCTGCTAGCACCTTCTCTGTGCCTGTTCACATTGCTTCGCAGAATCGCTTTTGTGCAGAAAACAGTAACACTTGTTCAGAACGAAAGAGAGCACAGAGCCCCAGATTTTATGTTGTCCTGGAGAGCTTGCAGAGCACTGGGGAAAGGCAGGCAGAGAATTCCCTGCTAGCACCTTCTCTGTGCCTGTTCACATTGCTTCGCAGAATCGCTTTTGTGCAGAAAACAGTAACACTTGTTCAGAACGAAAGAAAGCACAGAGCCCCAGATTTGCTGTTGTCCTGGAGAGCTTGCAGAGCACTGGGGAAAGGCAGGCAGAGAATTCCCTGCTAGCACCTTCTCTGTGCATGTTCACATTGCTTCACAGAATCGCTTTTGTGCAGAAAACAGTAACACTTGTTCAGAACGAAAGAAACCACAGAGAACCAGATTTGTTGTTGTCCTGGAGAGCTTACAGAGCACTGGGGAAAGGCAGGCAGAGAATTCCCTGCTAGCACCTCCTCTGTGCCTGTTCACATTGCTTCGCAGAATCGCTTTTGTGCAGAAAACAGTAACACTTGTTCAGAACGAAAGAAAGCACAGAGCCCCAGATTTGTTGTTGTCCTGGAGAGCTTGCAGAGCACTGGGGAAAGGCAGGCAGAGAATTCCCTGCTAGCACCTTCTCTGTGCATATTCACATTGCTTCGCAGAATCGCTTTTGTGCAGAAAACAGTAACACTTGTTCACAACGAAAGAAAGCACAGAGCCCCAGATTTGCTGTTGTCCTGGGGAGCTGCAGAGCAGTGGGGGAAGGCAGGCAGAGAATTCCCTGCTAGCACCTTCTCTGTGCCTGGGAAGCAGAAGTGTTCACATTGCTTCGCAGAATCGCTTTTGTGCAGAAAACAGTAACACTTGTTCAGAATGAAAGAAAGCACAGAGCCCCAGACTTTATGTTGTCCTGGAGAGCTTGCAGAGCACTGGGGAAAGGCAGGCAGAGAATTCCCTGCTAGCACCTTCTCTGTGCCTGTTCACATTGCTTCGCAGAATCGCTTTTGTGCAGAAAACAGTAACACTTGTTCAGAACGAAAGAAAGCACAGAGACCCAGATTTGTTGTTGTCCTGGAGAGCTTGCAGAGCACTGGGGAAAGGCAGGCAGAGAATTCCCTGCTAGCACCTTCTCTGTGCCTGTTCACATTGCTTCGCAGAATCGCTTTTGTGCAGAAAAAAGTAACACTTGTTCAGAACGAAAGAAAGCACAGAGACCCAGATTTGTTGTTGTCCTGGAGAGCTTGCAGAGCACTGGGGAAAGGCAGGCAGAGAATTCCCTGCTAGCACCTTCTCTGTGCCTGTTCACATTGCTTCGCAGAATCGCTTTTGTGCAGAAAACAGTAACACTTGTTCAGAACGAAAGAAAGCACAGAGACCCAGATTTGTTGTTGTCCTGGAGAGCTTGCAGAGCACTAGGGAAAGGCAGGCAGAGAATTCCCTGCTAGCACCTTCTCTGTGCCTGTTCACATTGCTTCGCAGAATCGCTTTTGTGCAGAAAACAGTAACACTTGTTCAGAACGAAAGAAAGCACAGAGCCCCAGATTTGCTGTTGTCCTGGAGAGCTTGCAGAGCACTGGGGAAAGGCAGGCAGAGAATTCCCTGCTAGCACCTTCTCTGTGCCTGTTCACATTGCTTCGCAGAATCGCTTTTGTGCAGAAAACAATAACATTTGTTCAGAACGAAAGAAACCACAGAGAACCAGATTTGTTGTTGTCCTGGAGAGCTTGCAGAGCACTGGGGAAAGGCAGGCAGAGAATTCCCTGCTAGCACCTCCTCTGTGCCTGTTCACATTGCTTCGCAGAATCGCTTTTGTGCAGAAAACAGTAACACTTGTTCAGAACGAAAGAAAGCACAGAGCCCCAGACTTTATGTTGTCCTGGAGAGCTTGCAGAGCACTGGGGAAAAGCAGGCAGAGTATTCCCTGCTAGCACCTTCTCTGTGCCTGGGAAGCAGAAGTGTTCACATTGCTTCGCAGAATCGCTTTTGTGCAGAAAACAGTAACACTTGTTCAGAACGAAAGAAAGCACAGAGCCCCAGATTTGCTGTTGTCCTGGAGAGCTTGCAGAGCACTGGGGAAAGGCAGGCAGAGAATTCCCTGCTAGCACCTTCTCTGTGCCTGTTCACATTGCTTCGCAGAATCGCTTTTGTGCAGAAAACACTAACACTTGTTCAGAACGAAAGAAAGCACCGAGCTCCAGATTTTATGTTGTCCTGGAGAGCTTGCAGAGCCCGGGGGAAAGGCAGGCAGAGAATTCCCTGCTAGCACCTTCTCTGTGCCTGGGAAGCAGAAGTGTTCACATTGCTTCGCAGAATCGCTTTTGTGCAGAAAACATTAACACTTGTTCACAACGAAAGAAAGCACAAAGCCCCAGACTTTATGTTGTCCTGGAGAGCTTGCAGAGCACTGGGGAAAGGCAGGCAGAGAATTCCCTGCTAGCACCTTCTCTGTGCCTGTTCACATTGCTTCGCAGAATCGCTTTTGTGCAGAAAACAGTAACACTTGTTCAGAACGAAAGAAAACACAGAGACCCAGATTTGTTGTTGTCCTGGAGAGCTTGCAGAGCACTGGGGAAAGGCAGGCAGAGAATTCCCTGCTAGCACCTTCTCTGTGCCTGTTCACATTGCTTCGCAGAATTGCTTTTGTGCAGAAAACAGTAACACTTGTTCACAACGAAAGAAAGCACAGAGCCCCAGACTTTATGTTGTCCTGGAGAGCTTGCAGAGCACTGGGGAAAGGCAGGCAGAGAATTCCCTGCTAGCACCTTCTCTGTGCCTGTTCACATTGCTTCGCAGAATCGCTTTTGTGCAGAAAACAGTAACACTTGTTCAGAACGAAACAAAGCACAGAGACCCAGATTTGCTGTTGTCCTGGAGAGCTTGCAGAGCACTGGGGAAAGGCAGGCAGAGAATTCCCTGCTAGCACCTTCTCTGTGCCTGTTCACATTGCTTCACAGAATCGCTTTTGTGCAGAAAACAGTAACACTTGTTCAGAACGAAAGAAACCACAGAGAACCAGATTTGTTGTTGTCCTGGAGAGCTTGCAGAGCACTGGGGAAAGGCAGGCAGAGAATTCCCTGCTAGCACCTCCTCTGTGCCTGTTCACATTGCTTCGCAGAATCGCTTTTGTGCAGAAAACAGTAACACTTGTTCAGAACGAAAGAAAGCACAGAGCCCCAGATTTGCTGTTGTCCTGGAGAGCTTGCAGAGCACTGGGGAAAGGCAGGCAGAGAATTCCCTGCTAGCACCTTCTCTGTGCCTGTTCACATTGCTTCGCAGAATCGCTTTTGTGCAGAAAACAGTAACACTTGTTCAGAACGAAAGAAAGCACAGAGCCCCAGATTTGCTGTTGTCCTGGAGAGCTTGCAGAGCACTGGGGAAAGGCAGGCAGAGAATTCCCTGCTAGCACCTTCTCTGTGCCTGTTCACATTGCTTCGCAGAATCGCTTTTGTGCAGAAAACACTAACACTTGTTCAGAACGAAAGAAAGCACCGAGCTCCAGATTTTATGTTGTCCTGGAGAGCTTGCAGAGCACTGGGGAAAGGCAGGCAGAGAATTCCCTGCTAGCACCTTCTCTGTGCCTGGGAAGCAGAAGTGTTCACATTGCTTCGCAGAATCGCTTTTGTGCAGAAAACAGTAACACTTGTTCACAACGAAAGAAAGCACAAAGCCCCAGACTTTATGTTGTCCTGGAGAGCTTGCAGAGCACTGGGGAAAGGCAGGCAGAGAATTCCCTGCTAGCACCTTCTCTGTGCCTGTTCACATTGCTTCGCAGAATCGCTTTTGTGCAGAAAACAGTAACACTTGTTCAGAACGAAAGAAAGCACAGAGACCCAGATTTGTTGTTGTCCTGGAGAGCTTGCAGAGCACTGGGGAAAGGCAGGCAGAGAATTCCCTGCTATCACCTTCTCTGTGCCTGTTCACATTGCTTCGCAGAATCGCTTTTGTGCAGAAAACAGTAACACTTGTTCAGAACGAAAGAAAGCACAGAGACCCAGATTTGTTGTTGTCCTGAAGAGCTTGCAGAGCACTGGGGAAAGGCAGGCAGAGAATTCCCTGCTAGCACCTTCTCTGTGCCTGGGAAGCAGAAGTGTTCACATTGCTTCGCAGAATCGCTTTTGTGCAGAAAACAGTAACACTTGTTCACAACGAAAGAAAGCACAGAGCCCCAGACTTTATGTTGTCCTGGAGAGCTTGCAGAGCACTGGGGAAAGGCAGGCAGAGAATTCCCTGCTAGCACCTTCTCTGTGCCTGTTCACATTGCTTCGCAGAATCGCTTTTGTGCAGAAAACAGTAACACTTGTTCAGAACGAAAGAAAGCACAGAGCCCCAGATTTGCTGTTGTCCTGGAGAGCTTGCAGAGCACTGGGGAAAGGCAGGCAGAGAATTCCCTGCTAGCACCTTCTCTGTGCCTGTTCACATTGCTTCACAGAATCGCTTTTGTGCAGAAAACAGTAACACTTGTTCAGAACGAAAGAAAGCACAGAGCCCCAGATTTGTTGTTGTCCTGGAGAGCTTGCAGAGCACTGGGGAAAGGCAGGCAGAGAATTCCCTGCTAGCACCTTCTCTGTGCATATTCAAATTGCTTCGCAGAATCGCTTTTGTGCAGAAAACACTAACACTTGTTCAGAACGAAAGAAAGCACAGAGCCCCAGATTTGCTGTTGTCCTGGGGAGCTGCAGAGCACTGGGGAAAGGCAGGCAGAGAATTCCCTGCTAGCACCTTCTCTGTCCCTGTTCACATTGCTTCGCAGAATCGCTTTTGTGCAGAAAACAGTAACACTTGTTCAGAACGAAAGAAACCACAGAGAACCAGATTTGCTGTTGTCCTGGAGAGCTTGCAGAGCACTGGGGAAAGGCAGGCAGAGAATTCCCTGCTAGCACCTTCTCTGTGCCTGTTCACATTGCTTCGCAGAATCGCTTTTGTGCAGAAAACACTAACACTTGTTCAGAACGAAAGAGAGCATAGAGCCCCAGATTTTATGTTGTCCTGGAGAGCTTGCAGAGCACTGGGGAAAGGCAGGCAGAGAATTCCCTGCTAGCACCTTCTCTGTGCCTGTTCACATTGCTTCGCAGAATCGCTTTTGTGCAGAAAACAGTAACACTTGTTCAGAACGAAAGAAAGCACAGAGCCCCAGATTTGCTGTTGTCCTGGAGAGCTTGCAGAGCACTGGGGAAAGGCAGGCAGAGAATTCCCTGCTAGCACCTTCTCTGTGCCTGTTCACATTGCTTCACAGAATCGCTTTTGTGCAGAAAACAGTAACACTTGTTCAGAACGAAAGAAACCACAGAGAACCAGATTTGTTGTTGTCCTGGAGAGCTTACAGAGCACTGGGGAAAGGCAGGCAGAGAATTCCCTGCTAGCACCTCCTCTGTGCCTGTTCACATTGCTTCGCAGAATCGCTTTTGTGCAGAAAACAGTAACACTTGTTCAGAACGAAAGAAAGCACAGAGCCCCAGATTTGTTGTTGTCCTGGAGAGCTTGCAGAGCACTGGGGAAAGGCAGGCAGAGAATTCCCTGCTAGCACCTTCTCTGTGCATATTCACATTGCTTCGCAGAATCGCTTTTGTGCAGAAAACAGTAACACTTGTTCAGAACGAAAGAAAGCACAGAGCCCCAGATTTGCTGTTGTCCTGGGGAGCTGCAGAGCAGTGGGGAAAGGCAGGCAGAGAATTCCCTGCTAGCACCTTCTCTGTGCCTGGGAAGCAGAAGTGTTCACATTGCTTCGCAGAATCGCTTTTGTGCAGAAAACAGTAACACTTGTTCAGAATGAAAGAAAGCACAGAGCCCCAGACTTTATGTTGTCCTGGAGAGCTTGCAGAGCACTGGGGAAAGGCAGGCAGAGAATTCCCTGCTAGCACCTTCTCTGTGCCTGTTCACATTGCTTCGCAGAATCGCTTTTGTGCAGAAAACAGTAACACTTGTTCAGAACGAAAGAAAGCACAGAGAACCAGATTTGTTGTTGTCCTGGAGAGCTTGCAGAGCACTGGGGAAAGGCAGGCAGAGAATTCCCTGCTAGCACCTTCTCTGTGCCTGTTCACATTGCTTCGCAGAATCGCTTTTGTGCAGAAAACAGTAACACTTGTTCACAACGAAAGAAAGCACAGAGCCCCAGACTTTATGTTGTCCTGGAGAGCTTGCAGAGCACTGGGGAAAGGCAGGCAGAGAATTCCCTGCTAGCACCTTCCTGTGCCTGTTCACATTGCTTCGCAGAATCGCTTTTGTGCAGAAAACAGTAACACTTGTTCAGAACGAAAGAAAGCACAGAGCCCCAGATTTGCTGTTGTCCTGGAGAGCTTGCAGAGCACTGGGGAAAGGCAGGCAGAGAATTCCCTGCTAGCACCTTCTCTGTGCCTGTTCACATTGCTTCACAGAATCGCTTTTGTGCAGAAAACAGTAACACTTGTTCAGAACGAAAGAAAGCACAGAGCCCCAGATTTGTTGTTGTCCTGGAGAGCTTGCAGAGCACTGGGGAAAGGCAGGCAGAGAATTCCCTGCTAGCACCTTCTCTGTGCATATTCAAATTGCTTCGCAGAATCGCTTTTGTGCAGAAAACACTAACACTTGTTCAGAACGAAAGAAAGCACAGAGCCCCAGATTTGCTGTTGTCCTGGGGAGCTGCAGAGCACTGGGGAAAGGCAGGCAGAGAATTCCCTGCTAGCACCTTCTCTGTCCCTGTTCACATTGCTTCGCAGAATCGCTTTTGTGCAGAAAACAGTAACACTTGTTCAGAACGAAAGAAAGCACAGAGCCCCAGATTTGCTGTTGTCCTGGAGAGCTTGCAGAGCACTGGGGAAAGGCAGGCAGAGAATTCCCTGCTAGCACCTTCTCTGTGCCTGTTCACATTGCTTCGCAGAATCGCTTTTGTGCAGAAAACACTAACACTTGTTCAGAACGAAAGAGAGCATAGAGCCCCAGATTTTATGTTGTCCTGGAGAGCTTGCAGAGCACTGGGGAAAGGCAGGCAGAGAATTCCCTGCTAGCACCTTCTCTGTGCCTGTTCACATTGCTTCGCAGAATCGCTTTTGTGCAGAAAACAGTAACACTTGTTCAGAACGAAAGAAAGCACAGAGACCCAGATTTGCTGTTGTCCTGGAGAGCTTGCAGAGCACTGGGGAAAGGCAGGCAGAGAATTCCCTGCTAGCACCTTCTCTGTGCCTGTTCACATTGCTTCACAGAATCGCTTTTGTGCAGAAAACAGTAACACTTGTTCAGAACGAAAGAAACCACAGAGAACCAGATTTGTTGTTGTCCTGGAGAGCTTACAGAGCACTGGGGAAAGGCAGGCAGAGAATTCCCTGCTAGCACCTCCTCTGTGCCTGTTCACATTGCTTCGCAGAATCGCTTTTGTGCAGAAAACAGTAACACTTGTTCAGAACGAAAGAAAGCACAGAGCCCCAGATTTGCTGTTGTCCTGGGGAGCTGCAGAGCAGTGGGGAAAGGCAGGCAGAGAATTCCCTGCTAGCACCTTCTCTGTGCCTGGGAAGCAGAAGTGTTCACATTGCTTCGCAGAATCGCTTTTGTGCAGAAAACAGTAACACTTGTTCAGAATGAAAGAAAGCACAGAGCCCCAGACTTTATGTTGTCCTGGAGAGCTTGCAGAGCACTGGGGAAAGGCAGGCAGAGAATTCCCTGCTAGCACCTTCTCTGTGCCTGTTCACATTGCTTCGCAGAATCGCTTTTGTGCAGAAAACAGTAACACTTGTTCAGAACGAAAGAAAGCACAGAGAACCAGATTTGTTGTTGTCCTGGAGAGCTTGCAGAGCACTGGGGAAAGGCAGGCAGAGAATTCCCTGCTAGCACCTTCTCTGTGCCTGTTCACATTGCTTCGCAGAATCGCTTTTGTGCAGAAAACAGTAACACTTGTTCAGAACGAAAGAAAGCACAGAGACCCAGATTTGTTGTTGTCCTGGAGAGCTTGCAGAGCACTGGGGAAAGGCAGGCAGAGAATTCCCTGCTAGCACCTTCCTGTGCCTGTTCACATTGCTTCGCAGAATCGCTTTTGTGCAGAAAACAGTAACACTTGTTCAGAACGAAAGAAAGCACAGAGACCCAGATTTGTTGTTGTCCTGGAGAGCTTGCAGAGCACTAGGGAAAGGCAGGCAGAGAATTCCCTGCTAGCACCTTCTCTGTGCCTGTTCACATTGCTTCGCAGAATCGCTTTTGTGCAGAAAACAGTAACACTTGTTCAGAACGAAAGAAAGCACAGAGCCCCAGATTTGCTGTTGTCCTGGAGAGCTTGCAGAGCACTGGGGAAAGGCAGGCAGAGAATTCCCTGCTAGCACCTTCTCTGTGCCTGTTCACATTGCTTCGCAGAATCGCTTTTGTGCAGAAAACAGTAACACTTGTTCAGAACGAAAGAAAGCACAGAGCCCCAGATTTGCTGTTGTCCTGGAGAGCTTGCAGAGCACTGGGGAAAGGCAGGCAGAGAATTCCCTGCTAGCACCTCCTCTGTGCCTGTTCACATTGCTTCGCAGAATCGCTTTTGTGCAGAAAACAGTAACACTTGTTCAGAACGAAAGAAAGCACAGAGCCCCAGACTTTATGTTGTCCTGGAGAGCTTGCAGAGCACTGGGGAAAAGCAGGCAGAGAATTCCCTGCTAGCACCTTCTCTGTGCCTGGGAAGCAGAAGTGTTCACATTGCTTCGCAGAATCGCTTTTGTGCAGAAAACAGTAACACTTGTTCAGAATGAAAGAAAGCACAGAGCCCCAGATTTGCTGTTGTCCTGGAGAGCTTGCACAGCCATGGGGAAAGGCAGGCAGAGAATTCCCTGCTAGCACCTTCTCTGTGCATATTCAAATTGCTTCGCAGAATCGCTTTTGTGCAGAAAACAGTAACACTTGTTCAGAACGAAAGAAAGCACAGAGCCCCAGATTTGCTGTTGTCCTGGGGAGCTGCAGAGCAGTGGGGGAAGGCAGGCAGAGAATTCCCTGCTAGCACCTCCTCTGTGCCTGGGAAGCAGAAGTGTTCACATTGCTTCGCAGAATCGCTTTTGTGCAGAAAACAGTAACACTTGTTCACAACGAAAGAAAGCACAGAGCCCCAGACTTTATGTTGTCCTGGAGAGCTTGCGGAGCACTGGGGAAAGGCAGGCAGAGAATTCCCTGCTAGCACCTTCTCTGTGCCTGTTCACATTGCTTCACAGAATCGCTTTTGTGCAGAAAACACTAACACTTGTTCAGAACGAAAGAAACCACAGAGAACCAGATTTGTTGTTGTCCTGGAGAGCTTGCAGAGCACTGGGGAAAGGCAGGCAGAGAATTCCCTGCTAGCACCTTCTCTGTGCCTGTTCACATTGCTTCGCAGAATCGCTTTTGTGCAGAAAACAGTAACACTTGTTCAGAACGAAAGAAAGCACAGAGCCCCAGATTTTATGTTGTCCTGGAGAGCTTGCAGAGCACTAGGGAAAGGCAGGCAGAGAATTCCCTGCTAGCACCTTCTCTGTGCCTGTTCACATTGCTTCGCAGAATCGCTTTTGTGCAGAAAACAGTAACACTTGTTCAGAACGAAAGAAAGCACAGAGCCCCAGATTTGCTGTTGTCCTGGAGAGCTTGCAGAGCACTGGGGAAAGGCAGGCAGAGAATTCCCTGCTAGCACCTTCTCTGTGCCTGTTCACATTGCTTCGCAGAATCGCTTTTGTGCAGAAAACAGTAACACTTGTTCAGAACGAAAGAAAGGACAGAGACCCAGATTTGTTGTTGTCCTGGAGAGCTTGCAGAGCACTGGGGAAAGGCAGGCAGAGAATTCCCTGCTAGCACCTTCTCTGTGCCTGGGAAGCCCAAGTGTTCACATTGCTTCGCAGAATCGCTTTTGTGCAGAAAACACTAACACTTGTTCAGAACGAAAGAAAGCACAGAGACCCAGATTTGCTGTTGTCCTGGAGAGCTTGCACAGCCATGGGGAAAGGCAGGCAGAGAATTCCCTGCTAGCACCTTCTCTGTGCCTGTTCACATTGCTTCGCAGAATCGCTTTTGTGCAGAAAACAGTAACACTTGTTCAGAACGAAAGAAAGCACAGAGACCCAGATTTGTTGTTGTCCTGGAGAGCTTGCAGAGCACTGGGGAAAGGCAGGCAGAGAATTCCCTGCTAGCACCTTCTCTGTGCCTGTTCACATTGCTTCGCAGAATCGCTTTTGTGCAGAAAACAGTAACACTTGTTCAGAACGAAAGAAAGCACAGAGACCCAGATTTGTTGTTGTCCTGGAGAGCTTGCAGAGCACTGGGGAAAGGCAGGCAGAGAATTCCCTGCTAGCACCTTCTCTGTGCCTGTTCACATTGCTTCGCAGAATCGCTTTTGTGCAGAAAACAGTAACACTTGTTCAGAACGAAAGAAAGCACAGAGACCCAGATTTGTTGTTGTCCTGGAGAGCTTGCAGAGCACTAGGGAAAGGCAGGCAGAGAATTCCCTGCTAGCACCTTCTCTGTGCCTGTTCACATTGCTTCGCAGAATCGCTTTTGTGCAGAAAACAGTAACACTTGTTCAGAACGAAAGAAAGCACAGAGCCCCAGATTTGCTGTTGTCCTGGAGAGCTTGCAGAGCACTGGGGAAAGGCAGGCAGAGAATTCCCTGCTAGCACCTTCTCTGTGCCTGTTCACATTGCTTCACAGAATCGCTTTTGTGCAGAAAACAGTAACACTTGTTCAGAACGAAAGAAACCACAGAGAACCAGATTTGTTGTTGTCCTGGAGAGCTTGCAGAGCACTGGGGAAAGGCAGGCAGAGAATTCCCTGCTAGCACCTTCTCTGTGCCTGTTCACATTGCTTCGCAGAATCGCTTTTGTGCAGAAAACAGTAACACTTGTTCAGAACGAAAGAAAGCACAGAGCCCCAGACTTTATGTTGTCCTGGAGAGCATGCAGAGCACTGGGGAAAAGCAGGCAGAGTATTCCCTGCTAGCACCTTCTCTGTGCCTGGGAAGCAGAAGTGTTCACATTGCTTCGCAGAATCGCTTTTGTGCAGAAAACACTAACACTTGTTCAGAATGAAAGAAAGCACAGAGCCCCAGATTTGCTCTTGTCCTGGAGAGCTTGCACAGCCATGGGGAAAGGCAGGCAGAGAATTCCCTGCTAGCACCTTCTCTGTGCATATTCAAATTGCTTCGCAGAATCGCTTTTGTGCAGAAAACAGTAACACTTGTTCAGAACGAAAGAAAGCACAGAGCCCCAGATTTGCTGTTGTCCTGGGGAGCTGCAGAGCAGTGGGGGAAGGCAGGCAGAGAATTCCCTGCTAGCACCTTCTCTGTGCCTGGGAAGCAGAAGTGTTCACATTGCTTCGCAGAATCGCTTTTGTGCAGAAAACAGTAACACTTGTTCAGAACGAAAGAAAGCACAGAGCCCCAGACTTTATGTTGGTCTGGAGAGCTTGCAGAGCACTGGGGAAAGGCAGGCAGAGAATTCCCTGCTAGCACCTTCTCTGTCCCTGTTCACATTGCTTCACAGAATCGCTTTTGTGCAGAAAACAGTAACACTTGTTCAGAACGAAAGAAACCACAGAGAACCAGATTTGTTGTTGTCCTGGAGAGCTTGCAGAGCACTGGGGAAAGGCAGGCAGAGAATTCCCTGCTAGCACCTTCTCTGTGCCTGTTCACATTGCTTCGCAGAATCGCTTTTGTGCAGAAAACAGTAACACTTGTTCAGAACGAAAGAAAGCACAGAGCCCCAGATTTGTTGTTGTCCTGGAGAGCTTGCAGAGCACTGGGGAAAGGCAGGCAGAGAATTCCCTGCTAGCACCTTCTCTGTGCCTGGGAAGCCCAAGTGTTCACATTGCTTCGCAGAATCGCTTTTGTGCAGAAAACACTAACACTTGTTCAGAATGAAAGAAAGCACAGAGCCCCAGATTTGCTGTTGTCCTGGAGAGCTTGCACAGCCATGGGGAAAGGCAGGCAGAGAATTCCCTGCTAGCACCTTCTCTGTGCCTGTTCACATTGCTTCGCAGAATCGCTTTTGTGCAGAAAACAGTAACACTTGTTCAGAATGAAAGAAAGCACAGAGTCCCAGACTTTATGTTGTCCTGGAGAGCTTGCAGAGCACTGGGGAAAGGCAGGCAGAGAATTCCCTGCTAGCACCTTCTCTGTGCCTGTTCACATTGCTTCGCAGAATCGCTTTTGTGCAGAAAACAGTAACACTTGTTCAGAACGAAAGAAAGCACAGCGACCCAGATTTGTTGTTGTCCTGGAGAGCTTGCAGAGCACTGGGGAAAGGCAGGCAGAGAATTCCCTGCTAGCACCTTCTCTGTGCCTGTTCACATTGCTTCGCAGAATCGCTTTTGTGCAGAAAACAGTAACACTTGTTCAGAACGAAAGAAAGCACAGAGACCCAGATTTGTTGTTGTCCTGGAGAGCTTGCAGAGCACTGGGGAAAGGCAGGCAGAGAATTCCCTGCTAGCACCTTCTCTGTGCCTGTTCACATTGCTTCGCAGAATCGCTTTTGTGCAGAAAACAGTAACACTTGTTCAGAACGAAAGAAAGCACAGAGACCCAGATTTGTTGTTGTCCTGGAGAGCTTGCAGAGCACTGGGGAAAGGCAGGCAGAGAATTCCCTGCTAGCACCTTCTCTGTGCCTGTTCACATTGCTTCGCAGAATCGCTTTTGTGCAGAAAACAGTAACACTTGTTCAGAACGAAAGAAAGCACAGAGCCCCAGACTTTATGTTGTCCTGGAGAGCTTGCAGAGCACTGGGGAAAGGCAGGCAGAGAATTCCCTGCTAGCACCTTCTCTGTGCCTGTTCACATTGCTTCACAGAATCGCTTTTGTGCAGAAAACAGTAACACTTGTTCAGAACGAAAGAAACCACAGAGAACCAGATTTGTTGTTGTCCTGGAGAGCTTGCAGAGCACTGGGGAAAGGCAGGCAGAGAATTCCCTGCTAGCACCTTCTCTGTGCCTGTTCACATTGCTTCGCAGAATCGCTTTTGTGCAGAAAACAGTAACACTTGTTCAGAACGAAAGAAAGCACAGAGCCCCAGATTTGTTGTTGTCCTGGAGAGCTTGCAGAGCACTGGGGAAAGGCAGGCAGAGAATTCCCTGCTAGCACCTTCTCTGTGCCTGGGAAGCCCAAGTGTTCACATTGCTTCGCAGAATCGCTTTTGTGCAGAAAACACTAACACTTGTTCAGAATGAAAGAAAGCACAGAGCCCCAGATTTGCTGTTGTCCTGGAGAGCTTGCACAGCCATGGGGAAAGGCAGGCAGAGAATTCCCTGCTAGCACCTTCTCTGTGCCTGTTCACATTGCTTCGCAGAATCGCTTTTGTGCAGAAAACAGTAACACTTGTTCAGAACGAAAGAAAGCACAGAGACCCAGATTTGTTGTTGTCCTGGAGAGCTTGCAGAGCACTGGGGAAAGGCAGGCAGAGAATTCCCTGCTAGCACCTTCTCTGTGCCTGTTCACATTGCTTCGCAGAATCGCTTTTGTGCAGAAAACAGTAACACTTGTTCAGAACGAAAGAAAGCACAGAGACCCAGATTTGTTGTTGTCCTGGAGAGCTTGCAGAGCACTGGGGAAAGGCAGGCAGAGAATTCCCTGCTAGCACCTTCTCTGTGCCTGTTCACATTGCTTCGCAGAATCGCTTTTGTGCAGAAAACAGTAACACTTGTTCAGAACGAAAGAAAGCACAGAGACCCAGATTTGTTGTTGTCCTGGAGAGCTTGCAGAGCACTGGGGAAAGGCAGGCAGAGAATTCCCTGCTAGCACCTTCTCTGTGCCTGTTCACATTGCTTCGCAGAATCGCTTTTGTGCAGAAAACAGTAACACTTGTTCAGAACGAAAGAAAGCACAGAGCCCCAGACTTTATGTTGTCCTGGAGAGCTTGCAGAGCACTGGGGAAAGGCAGGCAGAGAATTCCCTGCTAGCACCTTCTCTGTGCCTGTTCACATTGCTTCACAGAATCGCTTTTGTGCAGAAAACAGTAACACTTGTTCAGAACGAAAGAAACCACAGAGAACCAGATTTGTTGTTGTCCTGGAGAGCTTGCAGAGCACTGGGGAAAGGCAGGCAGAGAATTCCCTGCTAGCACCTTCTCTGTGCCTGTTCACATTGCTTCGCAGAATCGCTTTTGTGCAGAAAACAGTAACACTTGTTCAGAACGAAAGAAAGCACAGAGCCCCAGACTTTATGTTGTCCTGGAGAGCATGCAGAGCACTGGGGAAAAGCAGGCAGAGTATTCCCTGCTAGCACCTTCTCTGTGCCTGGGAAGCAGAAGTGTTCACATTGCTTCGCAGAATCGCTTTTGTGCAGAAAACACTAACACTTGTTCAGAATGAAAGAAAGCACAGAGCCCCAGATTTGCTGTTGTCCTGGAGAGCTTGCAGAGCACTGGGGAAAGGCAGGCAGAGAATTCCCTGCTAGCACCTTCTCTGTGCCTGTTCACATTGCTTCGCAGAATCGCTTTTGTACAGAAAACAGTAACACTTGTTCAGAACGAAAGAAAGCACAGAGCCCCAGATTTGCTGTTGTCCTGGGGAGCTGCAGAGCAGTGGGGGAAGGCAGGCAGAGAATTCCCTGCTAGCACCTTCTCTGTGCCTGGGAAGCAGAAGTGTTCACATTGCTTCGCAGAATCGCTTTTGTGCAGAAAACAGTAACACTTGTTCACAACGAAAGAAAGCACAGAGCCCCAGACTTTATGTTGGTCTGGAGAGCTTGCAGAGCACTGGGGAAAGGCAGGCAGAGAATTCCCTGCTAGCACCTTCTCTGTGCCTGTTCACATTGCTTCACAGAATCGCTTTTGTGCAGAAAACAGTAACACTTGTTCAGAACGAAAGAAAGCACAGAGACCCAGATTTGTTGTTGTCCTGGAGAGCTTGCAGAGCACTGGGGAAAGGCAGGCAGAGAATTCCCTGCTAGCACCTTCTCTGTGCCTGTTCACATTGCTTCGCAGAATCGCTTTTGTGCAGAAAACAGTAACACTTGTTCAGAACGAAAGAAAGCACAGAGCCCCAGATTTTATGTTGTCCTGGAGAGCTTGCAGAGCACTGGGGAAAGGCAGGCAGAGAATTCCCTGCTAGCACCTTCTCTGTGCCTGTTCACATTGCTTCGCAGAATCGCTTTTGTGCAGAAAACAGTAACACTTGTTCAGAACGAAAGAAAGCACAGAGCCCCAGATTTTATGTTGTCCTGGAGAGCTTGCAGAGCACTGGGGAAAGGCAGGCAGAGAATTCCCTGCTAGCACCTTCTCTGTGCCTGTTCACATTGCTTCGCAGAATCGCTTTTGTGCAGAAAACAGTAACACTTGTTCAGAACGAAAGAAAGCACAGAGCCCCAGATTTGCTGTTGTCCTGGGGAGCTTGCAGAGCACTGGGGAAAGGCAGGCAGAGAATTCCCTGCTAGCACCTTCTCTGTGCCTGGGAAGCCCAAGTGTTCACATTGCTTCGCAGAATCGCTTTTGTGCAGAAAACACTAACACTTGTTCAGAATGAAAGAAAGCACAGAGCCCCAGATTTGCTGTTGTCCTGGAGAGCTTGCACAGCCATGGGGAAAGGCAGGCAGAGAATTCCCTGCTAGCACCTTCTCTGTGCCTGTTCACATTGCTTCGCAGAATCGCTTTTGTGCAGAAAACAGTAACACTTGTTCAGAATGAAAGAAAGCACAGAGCCCCAGACTTTATGTTGTCCTGGAGAGCTTGCAGAGCACTGGGGAAAGGCAGGCAGAGAATTCCCTGCTAGCACCTTCTCTGTGCCTGTTCACATTGCTTCGCAGAATCGCTTTTGTGCAGAAAACAGTAACACTTGTTCAGAACGAAAGAAAGCACAGAGACCCAGATTTGTTGTTGTCCTGGAGAGCTTGCAGAGCACTGGGGAAAGGCAGGCAGAGAATTCCCTGCTAGCACCTTCTCTGTGCCTGTTCACATTGCTTCGCAGAATCGCTTTTGTGCAGAAAACAGTAACACTTGTTCAGAACGAAAGAAAGCACAGAGACCCAGATTTGTTGTTGTCCTGGAGAGCTTGCAGAGCACTGGGGAAAGGCAGGCAGAGAATTCCCTGCTAGCACCTTCTCTGTGCCTGTTCACATTGCTTCGCAGAATCGCTTTTGTGCAGAAAACAGTAACACTTGTTCAGAACGAAAGAAAGCACAGAGCCCCAGATTTGTTGTTGTCCTGGAGAGCTTGCAGAGCACTAGGGAAAGGCAGGCAGAGAATTCCCTGCTAGCACCTTCTCTGTGCCTGTTCACATTGCTTCGCAGAATCGCTTTTGTGCAGAAAACAGTAACACTTGTTCAGAACGAAAGAAAGCACAGAGCCCCAGATTTGCTGTTGTCCTGGAGAGCTTGCAGAGCACTGGGGAAAGGCAGGCAGAGAATTCCCTGCTAGCACCTTCTCTGTGCCTGTTCACATTGCTTCACAGAATCGCTTTTGTGCAGAAAACAGTAACACTTGTTCAGAACGAAAGAAACCACAGAGAACCAGATTTGTTGTTGTCCTGGAGAGCTTGCAGAGCACTGGGGAAAGGCAGGCAGAGAATTCCCTGCTAGCACCTTCTCTGTGCCTGTTCACATTGCTTCGCAGAATCGCTTTTGTGCAGAAAACAGTAACACTTGTTCAGAACGAAAGAAAGCACAGAGCCCCAGATTTGTTGTTGTCCTGGAGAGCTTGCAGAGCACTGGGGAAAGGCAGGCAGAGAATTCCCTGCTAGCACCTTCTCTGTGCCTGGGAAGCCCAAGTGTTCACATTGCTTCGCAGAATCGCTTTTGTGCAGAAAACACTAACACTTGTTCAGAATGAAAGAAAGCACAGAGCCCCAGATTTGCTGTTGTCCTGGAGAGCTTGCACAGCCATGGGGAAAGGCAGGCAGAGAATTCCCTGCTAGCACCTTCTCTGTGCCTGTTCACATTGCTTCGCAGAATCGCTTTTGTGCAGAAAACAGTAACACTTGTTCAGAATGAAAGAAAGCACAGAGTCCCAGACTTTATGTTGTCCTGGAGAGCTTGCAGAGCACTGGGGAAAGGCAGGCAGAGAATTCCCTGCTAGCACCTTCTCTGTGCCTGTTCACATTGCTTCGCAGAATCGCTTTTGTGCAGAAAACAGTAACACTTGTTCAGAACGAAAGAAAGCACAGAGACCCAGATTTGTTGTTGTCCTGGAGAGCTTGCAGAGCACTGGGGAAAGGCAGGCAGAGAATTCCCTGCTAGCACCTTCTCTGTGCCTGTTCACATTGCTTCGCAGAATCGCTTTTGTGCAGAAAACAGTAACACTTGTTCAGAACGAAAGAAAGCACAGAGACCCAGATTTGTTGTTGTCCTGGAGAGCTTGCA
The DNA here is from genome assembly GCF_047716275.1 of Strix uralensis. Taxonomy (NCBI): domain Eukaryota; kingdom Metazoa; phylum Chordata; class Aves; order Strigiformes; family Strigidae; genus Strix; species Strix uralensis. Next base: position 86,232,893 of record NC_133975.1, read on the forward strand.
GAGCACTGGGGAAAGGCAGGCAGAGAATTCCCTGCTAGCACCTTCTCTGTGCCTGTTCACATTGCTTCGCAGAATCGCTTTTGTGCAGAAAACAGTAACACTTGTTCAGAACGAAAGAAAGCACAGAGACCCAGATTTGTTGTTGTCCTGGAGAGCTTGCAGAGCACTGGGGAAAGGCAGGCAGAGAATTCCCTGCTAGCACCTTCTCTGTGCCTGTTCACATTGCTTCGCAGAATCGCTTTTGTGCAGAAAACAGTAACACTTGTTCAGAACGAAAGAAAGCACAGAGCCCCAGACTTTATGTTGTCCTGGAGAGCTTGCAGAGCACTGGGGAAAGGCAGGCAGAGAATTCCCTGCTAGCACCTTCTCTGTGCCTGTTCACATTGCTTCACAGAATCGCTTTTGTGCAGAAAACAGTAACACTTGTTCAGAACGAAAGAAACCACAGAGAACCAGATTTGTTGTTGTCCTGGAGAGCTTGCAGAGCACTGGGGAAAGGCAGGCAGAGAATTCCCTGCTAGCACCTTCTCTGTGCCTGTTCACATTGCTTCGCAGAATCGCTTTTGTGCAGAAAACAGTAACACTTGTTCAGAACGAAAGAAAGCACAGAGCCCCAGACTTTATGTTGTCCTGGAGAGCATGCAGAGCACTGGGGAAAAGCAGGCAGAGTATTCCCTGCTAGCACCTTCTCTGTGCCTGGGAAGCAGAAGTGTTCACATTGCTTCGCAGAATCGCTTTTGTGCAGAAAACACTAACACTTGTTCAGAATGAAAGAAAGCACAGAGCCCCAGATTTGCTGTTGTCCTGGAGAGCTTGCAGAGCACTGGGGAAAGGCAGGCAGAGAATTCCCTGCTAGCACCTTCTCTGTGCCTGTTCACATTGCTTCGCAGAATCGCTTTTGTACAGAAAACAGTAACACTTGTTCAGAACGAAAGAAAGCACAGAGCCCCAGATTTGCTGTTGTCCTGGGGAGCTGCAGAGCAGTGGGGGAAGGCAGGCAGAGAATTCCCTGCTAGCACCTTCTCTGTGCCTGGGAAGCAGAAGTGTTCACATTGCTTCGCAGAATCGCTTTTGTGCAGAAAACAGTAACACTTGTTCACAACGAAAGAAAGCACAGAGCCCCAGACTTTATGTTGGTCTGGAGAGCTTGCAGAGCACTGGGGAAAGGCAGGCAGAGAATTCCCTGCTAGCACCTTCTCTGTGCCTGTTCACATTGCTTCACAGAATCGCTTTTGTGCAGAAAACAGTAACACTTGTTCAGAACGAAAGAAAGCACAGAGACCCAGATTTGTTGTTGTCCTGGAGAGCTTGCAGAGCACTGGGGAAAGGCAGGCAGAGAATTCCCTGCTAGCACCTTCTCTGTGCCTGTTCACATTGCTTCGCAGAATCGCTTTTGTGCAGAAAACAGTAACACTTGTTCAGAACGAAAGAAAGCACAGAGCCCCAGATTTTATGTTGTCCTGGAGAGCTTGCAGAGCACTGGGGAAAGGCAGGCAGAGAATTCCCTGCTAGCACCTTCTCTGTGCCTGTTCACATTGCTTCGCAGAATCGCTTTTGTGCAGAAAACAGTAACACTTGTTCAGAACGAAAGAAAGCACAGAGCCCCAGATTTTATGTTGTCCTGGAGAGCTTGCAGAGCACTGGGGAAAGGCAGGCAGAGAATTCCCTGCTAGCACCTTCTCTGTGCCTGTTCACATTGCTTCGCAGAATCGCTTTTGTGCAGAAAACAGTAACACTTGTTCAGAACGAAAGAAAGCACAGAGCCCCAGATTTGCTGTTGTCCTGGGGAGCTTGCAGAGCACTGGGGAAAGGCAGGCAGAGAATTCCCTGCTAGCACCTTCTCTGTGCCTGGGAAGCAGAAGTGTTCACATTGCTTCGCAGAATCGCTTTTGTGCAGAAAACACTAACACTTGTTCAGAATGAAAGAAAGCACAGAGCCCCAGATTTGCTCTTGTCCTGGAGAGCTTGCACAGCCATGGGGAAAGGCAGGCAGAGAATTCCCTGCTAGCACCTTCTCTGTGCATATTCAAATTGCTTCGCAGAATCGCTTTTGTGCAGAAAACAGTAACACTTGTTCAGAACGAAAGAAAGCACAGAGCCCCAGATTTGCTGTTGTCCTGGGGAGCTGCAGAGCAGTGGGGGAAGGCAGGCAGAGAATTCCCTGCTAGCACCTTCTCTGTGCCTGGGAAGCAGAAGTGTTCACATTGCTTCGCAGAATCGCTTTTGTGCAGAAAACAGTAACACTTGTTCACAACGAAAGAAAGCACAGAGCCCCAGACTTTATGTTGGTCTGGAGAGCTTGCAGAGCACTGGGGAAAGGCAGGCAGAGAATTCCCTGCTAGCACCTTCTCTGTCCCTGTTCACATTGCTTCACAGAATCGCTTTTGTGCAGAAAACAGTAACACTTGTTCAGAACGAAAGAAACCACAGAGAACCAGATTTGTTGTTGTCCTGGAGAGCTTGCAGAGCACTGGGGAAAGGCAGGCAGAGAATTCCCTGCTAGCACCTTCTCTGTGCCTGTTCACATTGCTTCGCAGAATCGCTTTTGTGCAGAAAACAGTAACACTTGTTCAGAACGAAAGAAAGCACAGAGCCCCAGATTTGCTGTTGTCCTGGAGAGCTTGCAGAGCACTGGGGAAAGGCAGGCAGAGAATTCCCTGCTAGCACCTTCTCTGTGCCTGGGAAGCCCAAGTGTTCACATTGCTTCGCAGAATCGCTTTTGTGCAGAAAACACTAACACTTGTTCAGAATGAAAGAAAGCACAGAGCCCCAGATTTGCTGTTGTCCTGGAGAGCTTGCACAGCCATGGGGAAAGGCAGGCAGAGAATTCCCTGCTAGCACCTTCTCTGTGCCTGTTCACATTGCTTCGCAGAATCGCTTTTGTGCAGAAAACAGTAACACTTGTTCAGAATGAAAGAAAGCACAGAGTCCCAGACTTTATGTTGTCCTGGAGAGCTTGCAGAGCACTGGGGAAAGGCAGGCAGAGAATTCCCTGCTAGCACCTTCTCTGTGCCTGTTCACATTGCTTCGCAGAATCGCTTTTGTGCAGAAAACAGTAACACTTGTTCAGAACGAAAGAAAGCACAGAGACCCAGATTTGTTGTTGTCCTGGAGAGCTTGCAGAGCACTGGGGAAAGGCAGGCAGAGAATTCCCTGCTAGCACCTTCTCTGTGCCTGTTCACATTGCTTCGCAGAATCGCTTTTGTGCAGAAAACAGTAACACTTGTTCAGAACGAAAGAAAGCACAGAGACCCAGATTTGTTGTTGTCCTGGAGAGCTTGCAGAGCACTGGGGAAAGGCAGGCAGAGAATTCCCTGCTAGCACCTTCTCTGTGCCTGTTCACATTGCTTCGCAGAATCGCTTTTGTGCAGAAAACAGTAACACTTGTTCAGAACGAAAGAAAGCACAGAGACCCAGATTTGTTGTTGTCCTGGAGAGCTTGCAGAGCACTGGGGAAAGGCAGGCAGAGAATTCCCTGCTAGCACCTTCTCTGTGCCTGTTCACATTGCTTCGCAGAATCGCTTTTGTGCAGAAAACAGTAACACTTGTTCACAACGAAAGAAAGCACAGAGCCCCAGACTTTATGTTGTCCTGGAGAGCTTGCAGAGCACTGGGGAAAGGCAGGCAGAGAATTCCCTGCTAGCACCTTCTCTGTGCCTGTTCACATTGCTTCACAGAATCGCTTTTGTGCAGAAAACAGTAACACTTGTTCAGAACGAAAGAAACCACAGAGAACCAGATTTGTTGTTGTCCTGGAGAGCTTGCAGAGCACTGGGGAAAGGCAGGCAGAGAATTCCCTGCTAGCACCTTCTCTGTGCCTGTTCACATTGCTTCGCAGAATCGCTTTTGTGCAGAAAACAGTAACACTTGTTCAGAACGAAAGAAAGCACAGAGCCCCAGACTTTATGTTGTCCTGGAGAGCATGCAGAGCACTGGGGAAAAGCAGGCAGAGTATTCCCTGCTAGCACCTTCTCTGTGCCTGGGAAGCAGAAGTGTTCACATTGCTTCGCAGAATCGCTTTTGTGCAGAAAACACTAACACTTGTTCAGAATGAAAGAAAGCACAGAGCCCCAGATTTGCTGTTGTCCTGGAGAGCTTGAACAGCCATGGGGAAAGGCAGGCAGAGAATTCCCTGCTAGCACCTTCTCTGTGCCTGTTCACATTGCTTCGCAGAATCGCTTTTGTACAGAAAACAGTAACACTTGTTCAGAACGAAAGAAAGCACAGAGCCCCAGATTTGCTGTTGTCCTGGGGAGCTGCAGAGCAGTGGGGGAAGGCAGGCAGAGAATTCCCTGCTAGCACCTTCTCTGTGCCTGGGAAGCAGAAGTGTTCACATTGCTTCGCAGAATCGCTTTTGTGCAGAAAACAGTAACACTTGTTCACAACGAAAGAAAGCACAGAGCCCCAGACTTTATGTTGGTCTGGAGAGCTTGCAGAGCACTGGGGAAAGGCAGGCAGAGAATTCCCTGCTAGCACCTTCTCTGTGCCTGTTCACATTGCTTCACAGAATCGCTTTTGTGCAGAAAACAGTAACACTTGTTCAGAACGAAAGAAAGCACAGAGAACCAGATTTGTTGTTGTCCTGGAGAGCTTGCAGAGCACTGGGGAAAGGCAGGCAGAGAATTCCCTGCTAGCACCTTCTCTGTGCCTGTTCACATTGCTTCGCAGAATCGCTTTTGTGCAGAAAACAGTAACACTTGTTCAGAACGAAAGAAAGCACAGAGCCCCAGATTTTATGTTGTCCTGGAGAGCTTGCAGAGCACTGGGGAAAGGCAGGCAGAGAATTCCCTGCTAGCACCTTCTCTGTGCCTGTTCACATTGCTTCGCAGAATCGCTTTTGTGCAGAAAACAGTAACACTTGTTCAGAACGAAAGAAAGCACAGAGCCCCAGATTTTATGTTGTCCTGGAGAGCTTGCAGAGCACTGGGGAAAGGCAGGCAGAGAATTCCCTGCTAGCACCTTCTCTGTGCCTGTTCACATTGCTTCGCAGAATCGCTTTTGTGCAGAAAACAGTAACACTTGTTCAGAATGAAAGAAAGCACAGAGCCCCAGATTTGCTCTTGTCCTGGAGAGCTTGCACAGCCATGGGGAAAGGCAGGCAGAGAATTCCCTGCTAGCACCTTCTCTGTGCATATTCAAATTGCTTCGCAGAATCGCTTTTGTGCAGAAAACAGTAACACTTGTTCAGAACGAAAGAAAGCACAGAGCCCCAGATTTGCTGTTGTCCTGGGGAGCTGCAGAGCAGTGGGGGAAGGCAGGCAGAGAATTCCCTGCTAGCACCTTCTCTGTGCCTGGGAAGCAGAAGTGTTCACATTGCTTCGCAGAATCGCTTTTGTGCAGAAAACAGTAACACTTGTTCAGAACGAAAGAAAGCACAGAGCCCCAGATTTGTTGTTGTCCTGGAGAGCTTGCAGAGCACTGGGGAAAGGCAGGCAGAGAATTCCCTGCTAGCACCTTCTCTGTGCCTGTTCACATTGCTTCGCAGAATCGCTTTTGTGCAGAAAACAGTAACACTTGTTCAGAACGAAAGAAAGCACAGAGACCCAGATTTGTTGTTGTCCTGGAGAGCTTGCAGAGCACTGGGGAAAGGCAGGCAGAGAATTCCCTGCTAGCACCTTCTCTGTGCCTGTTCACATTGCTTCGCAGAATCGCTTTTGTGCAGAAAACAGTAACACTTGTTCAGAACGAAAGAAAGCACAGAGACCCAGATTTGTTGTTGTCCTGGAGAGCTTGCAGAGCACTGGGGAAAGGCAGGCAGAGAATTCCCTGCTAGCACCTTCTCTGTGCCTGTTCACATTGCTTCGCAGAATCGCTTTTGTGCAGAAAACAGTAACACTTGTTCAGAACGAAAGAAAGCACAGAGCCCCAGATTTGCTGTTGTCCTGGGGAGCTGCAGAGCAGTGGGGGAAGGCAGGCAGAGAATTCCCTGCTAGCACCTTCTCTGTGCCTGGGAAGCAGAAGTGTTCACATTGCTTCGCAGAATCGCTTTTGTGCAGAAAACAGTAACACTTGTTCAGAACGAAAGAAAGCACAGAGCCCCAGACTTTATGTTGTCCTGGAGAGCTTGCAGAGCCCTGGGGAAAGGCAGGCAGAGAATTCCCTGCTAGCACCTTCTCTGTGCCTGGGAAGCAGAAGTGTTCACATTGCTTCGCAGAATCGCTTTTGTGCAGAAAACAGTAACACCTGTTCAGAACGAAAGAAAGCACAGAGCCCCAGATTTTATGTTGTCCTGGAGAGCTTGCAGAGCACTGGGGAAAGGCAGGCATAGAATTCCCTGCTAGCACCTTCTCTGTGCCTGGGAAGCAGAAGTGTTCACATTGCTTCGCAGAATCGCTTTTGTGCAGAAAACAGTAACACTTGTTCAGAACGAAAGAAAGCACAGAGCCCCAGACTTTATGTTGTCCTGGAGAGCTTGCAGAGCCCTGGGGAAAGGCAGGCAGAGCATTCCCTGCTAGCACCTTCTCTGTGCCTGGGAAGCAGAAGTGTTCACATTGCTGTGCAGAATCACTTTTGTGCAGAAAACAGTAACACGTGTTCACAACGAAAGAAAGCACAGAGCCCCAGACTTTATGTTGTCCTGGAGAGCTTGCAGAGCAGTGGGGGAAGGCAGGCAGAGAATTCCCTGCTAGCACCTTCTCTGTGCCTGGGAATCAGAAGTGTTCACGTTGCTGCGCAGAATCAATTTTTTCCGGAAAACAGTAACATGTGTTCACAACGAAAGAAAGCACTGAGACCCAGATTTGTTGTTGTCCTGGAGAGCTTGCAGAGCACTGGGGAAAGGCAGGCAGAGAATTCCCTGCTAGCACCTTCTCTGTGCCTGGGAAACAGAAGTGTTCACATTGCTTCGCAGAATCGCTTTTGTGCAGAAAAGACTAAAACTTGTTCAGAACGAAAGAAAGCACAGAGCCCCAGATTTGCTGTTGTCCTGGAGAGCTTGCAGAGCACTGGGGAAAGGCAGGCAGAGAATTCCCTGCTAGCACCTTCTCTGTGCCTGGGAAGCAGAAGTGTTCACATTGCTTCGCAGAATCGCTTTTGTGCAGAAAACACTAAAACTTGTTCAGAACGAAAGAAAGCACAGAGCCCCAGATTTGCTGTTGTCCTGGAGAGCTTGCAGAGCACTGGGGAAAGGCAGGCAGAGAATTCCCTGCTAGCACCTTCTCTGTGCCTGGGAAGCAGAAGTGTTCACATTGCTTCGCAGAATCGCTTTTGTGCAGAAAACAGTAACACTTGTTCAGAACGAAAGAAAGCACAGAGCCCCAGATTTTATGTTGTCCTGGAGAGCTTGCAGAGCACTGGGGAAAGGCAGGCAGAGAAGTCCCTGCTAGCACCTTCTCTGTGCCTGGGAAGCAGAAGTGTTCACATTGCTTCGCAGAATCGCTTTTGTGCAGAAAACACTAAAACTTGTTCAGAACGAAAGAAAGCACAGAGCCCCAGATTTGCTGTTGTCCTGGAGAGCTTGCAGAGCACTGGGGAAAGGCAGGCAGAGCATTCCCTGCTAGCACCTTCTCTGTGCCTGTTCACATTGCTTCGCAGAATCGCTTTTGTGCAGAAAACACTAACACTTGTTCAGAACGAAAGAAAGCACAGAGCCCCAGATTTGCTGTTGTCCTGGAGAGCTTGCAGAGCACTGGGGAAAGGCAGGCAGAGAATTCCCTGCTAGCACCTTCTCTGTGCCTGTTCACATTGCTTCGCAGAATCGCTTTTGTGCAGAAAACAGTAACACTTGTTCAGAACGAAAGAAAGCACAGAGCCCCAGATTTTATGTTGTCCTGGAGAGCTTGCAGAGCACTGGGGAAAGGCAGGCAGAGAATTCCCTGCTAGCACCTTCTCTGTGCCTGTTCACATTGCTTCGCAGAATCGCTTTTGTGCAGAAAACAGTAACACTTGTTCAGAATGAAAGAAAGCACAGAGCCCCAGATTTGCTCTTGTCCTGGAGAGCTTGCACAGCCATGGGGAAAGGCAGGCAGAGAATTCCCTGCTAGCACCTTCTCTGTGCATATTCAAATTGCTTCGCAGAATCGCTTTTGTGCAGAAAACAGTAACACTTGTTCAGAACGAAAGAAAGCACAGAGCCCCAGATTTGCTGTTGTCCTGGGGAGCTGCAGAGCAGTGGGGGAAGGCAGGCAGAGAATTCCCTGCTAGCACCTTCTCTGTGCCTGGGAAGCAGAAGTGTTCACATTGCTTCGCAGAATCGCTTTTGTGCAGAAAACAGTAACACTTGTTCACAACGAAAGAAAGCACACAGCCCCAGACTTTATGTTGGTCTGGAGAGCTTGCAGAGCACTGGGGAAAGGCAGGCAGAGAATTCCCTGCTAGCACCTTCTCTGTGCCTGTTCACATTGCTTCACAGAATCGCTTTTGTGCAGAAAACAGTAACACTTGTTCAGAACGAAAGAAACCACAGAGAACCAGATTTGTTGTTGTCCTGGAGAGCTTGCAGAGCACTGGGGAAAGGCAGGCAGAGAATTCCCTGCTAGCACCTTCTCTGTGCCTGTTCACATTGCTTCGCAGAATCGCTTTTGTGCAGAAAACAGTAACACTTGTTCAGAACGAAAGAAAGCACAGAGCCCCAGATTTGTTGTTGTCCTGGAGAGCTTGCAGAGCACTGGGGAAAGGCAGGCAGAGAATTCCCTGCTAGCACCTTCTCTGTGCCTGGGAAGCCCAAGTGTTCACATTGCTTCGCAGAATCGCTTTTGTGCAGAAAACAGTAACACTTGTTCAGAATGAAAGAAAGCACAGAGCCCCAGATTTGCTCTTGTCCTGGAGAGCTTGCACAGCCATGGGGAAAGGCAGGCAGAGAATTCCCTGCTAGCACCTTCTCTGTGCCTGTTCACATTGCTTCGCAGAATCGCTTTTGTGCAGAAAACAGTAACACTTGTTCAGAACGAAAGAAAGCACAGAGCCCCAGATTTGCTGTTGTCCTGGAGAGCTTGCAGAGCACTGGGGAAAGGCAGGCAGAGAATTCCCTGCTAGCACCTTCTCTGTGCCTGTTCACATTGCTTCGCAGAATCGCTTTTGTGCAGAAAACAGTAACACTTGTTCAGAACGAAAGAAAGCACAGAGCCCCAGATTTGCTGTTGTCCTGGAGAGCTTGCAGAGCACTGGGGAAAGGCAGGCAGAGAATTCCCTGCTAGCACCTCCTCTGTGCCTGTTCACATTGCTTCGCAGAATCGCTTTTGTGCAGAAAACAGTAACACTTGTTCAGAACGAAAGAAAGCACAGAGCCCCAGACTTTATGTTGTCCTGGAGAGCTTGCAGAGCACTGGGGAAAAGCAGGCAGAGAATTCCCTGCTAGCACCTTCTCTGTGCCTGGGAAGCAGAAGTGTTCACATTGCTTCGCAGAATCGCTTTTGTGCAGAAAACAGTAACACTTGTTCAGAATGAAAGAAAGCACAGAGCCCCAGATTTGCTGTTGTCCTGGAGAGCTTGCACAGCCATGGGGAAAGGCAGGCAGAGAATTCCCTGCTAGCACCTTCTCTGTGCATATTCAAATTGCTTCGCAGAATCGCTTTTGTGCAGAAAACAGTAACACTTGTTCAGAACGAAAGAAAGCACAGAGCCCCAGATTTGCTGTTGTCCTGGGGAGCTGCAGAGCAGTGGGGGAAGGCAGGCAGAGAATTCCCTGCTAGCACCTCCTCTGTGCCTGGGAAGCAGAAGTGTTCACATTGCTTCGCAGAATCGCTTTTGTGCAGAAAACAGTAACACTTGTTCAGAACGAAAGAAAGCACAGAGCCCCAGACTTTATGTTGTCCTGGAGAGCTTGCGGAGCACTGGGGAAAGGCAGGCAGAGAATTCCCTGCTAGCACCTTCTCTGTGCCTGTTCACATTGCTTCACAGAATCGCTTTTGTGCAGAAAACACTAACACTTGTTCAGAACGAAAGAAACCACAGAGAACCAGATTTGTTGTTGTCCTGGAGAGCTTGCAGAGCACTGGGGAAAGGCAGGCAGAGAATTCCCTGCTAGCACCTTCTCTGTGCCTGTTCACATTGCTTCGCAGAATCGCTTTTGTGCAGAAAACAGTAACACTTGTTCAGAACGAAAGAAAGCACAGAGCCCCAGATTTTATGTTGTCCTGGAGAGCTTGCAGAGCACTAGGGAAAGGCAGGCAGAGAATTCCCTGCTAGCACCTTCTCTGTGCCTGTTCACATTGCTTCGCAGAATCGCTTTTGTGCAGAAAACAGTAACACTTGTTCAGAACGAAAGAAAGCACAGAGCCCCAGATTTGCTGTTGTCCTGGAGAGCTTGCAGAGCACTGGGGAAAGGCAGGCAGAGAATTCCCTGCTAGCACCTTCTCTGTGCCTGTTCACATTGCTTCGCAGAATCGCTTTTGTGCAGAAAACAGTAACACTTGTTCAGAACGAAAGAAAGGACAGAGACCCAGATTTGTTGTTGTCCTGGAGAGCTTGCAGAGCACTGGGGAAAGGCAGGCAGAGAATTCCCTGCTAGCACCTTCTCTGTGCCTGGGAAGCCCAAGTGTTCACATTGCTTCGCAGAATCGCTTTTGTGCAGAAAACACTAACACTTGTTCAGAACGAAAGAAAGCACAGAGACCCAGATTTGCTGTTGTCCTGGAGAGCTTGCACAGCCATGGGGAAAGGCAGGCAGAGAATTCCCTGCTAGCACCTTCTCTGTGCCTGTTCACATTGCTTCGCAGAATCGCTTTTGTGCAGAAAACAGTAACACTTGTTCAGAATGAAAGAAAGCACAGAGCCCCAGACTTTATGTTGTCCTGGAGAGCTTGCAGAGCACTGGGGAAAGGCAGGCAGAGAATTCCCTGCTAGCACCTTCTCTGTGCCTGTTCACATTGCTTCGCAGAATCGCTTTTGTGCAGAAAACAGTAACACTTGTTCAGAACGAAAGAAAGCACAGAGACCCAGATTTGTTGTTGTCCTGGAGAGCTTGCAGAGCACTGGGGAAAGGCAGGCAGAGAATTCCCTGCTAGCACCTTCTCTGTGCCTGTTCACATTGCTTCGCAGAATCGCTTTTGTGCAGAAAACAGTAACACTTGTTCAGAACGAAAGAAAGCACAGAGACCCAGATTTGTTGTTGTCCTGGAGAGCTTGCAGAGCACTGGGGAAAGGCAGGCAGAGAATTCCCTGCTAGCACCTTCTCTGTGCCTGTTCACATTGCTTCGCAGAATCGCTTTTGTGCAGAAAACAGTAACACTTGTTCAGAACGAAAGAAAGCACAGAGACCCAGATTTGTTGTTGTCCTGGAGAGCTTGCAGAGCACTAGGGAAAGGCAGGCAGAGAATTCCCTGCTAGCACCTTCTCTGTGCCTGTTCACATTGCTTCGCAGAATCGCTTTTGTGCAGAAAACAGTAACACTTGTTCAGAACGAAAGAAAGCACAGAGCCCCAGATTTGCTGTTGTCCTGGAGAGCTTGCAGAGCACTGGGGAAAGGCAGGCAGAGAATTCCCTGCTAGCACCTTCTCTGTGCCTGTTCACATTGCTTCACAGAATCGCTTTTGTGCAGAAAACAGTAACACTTGTTCAGAACGAAAGAAACCACAGAGAACCAGATTTGTTGTTGTCCTGGAGAGCTTGCAGAGCACTGGGGAAAGGCAGGCAGAGAATTCCCTGCTAGCACCTTCTCTGTGCCTGTTCACATTGCTTCGCAGAATCGCTTTTGTGCAGAAAACAGTAACACTTGTTCAGAACGAAAGAAAGCACAGAGCCCCAGACTTTATGTTGTCCTGGAGAGCATGCAGAGCACTGGGGAAAAGCAGGCAGAGTATTCCCTGCTAGCACCTTCTCTGTGCCTGGGAAGCAGAAGTGTTCACATTGCTTCGCAGAATCGCTTTTGTGCAGAAAACACTAACACTTGTTCAGAATGAAAGAAAGCACAGAGCCCCAGATTTGCTCTTGTCCTGGAGAGCTTGCACAGCCATGGGGAAAGGCAGGCAGAGAATTCCCTGCTAGCACCTTCTCTGTGCATATTCAAATTGCTTCGCAGAATCGCTTTTGTGCAGAAAACAGTAACACTTGTTCAGAACGAAAGAAAGCACAGAGCCCCAGATTTGCTGTTGTCCTGGGGAGCTGCAGAGCAGTGGGGGAAGGCAGGCAGAGAATTCCCTGCTAGCACCTTCTCTGTGCCTGGGAAGCAGAAGTGTTCACATTGCTTCGCAGAATCGCTTTTGTGCAGAAAACAGTAACACTTGTTCAGAACGAAAGAAAGCACAGAGCCCCAGACTTTATGTTGGTCTGGAGAGCTTGCAGAGCACTGGGGAAAGGCAGGCAGAGAATTCCCTGCTAGCACCTTCTCTGTCCCTGTTCACATTGCTTCACAGAATCGCTTTTGTGCAGAAAACAGTAACACTTGTTCAGAACGAAAGAAACCACAGAGAACCAGATTTGTTGTTGTCCTGGAGAGCTTGCAGAGCACTGGGGAAAGGCAGGCAGAGAATTCCCTGCTAGCACCTTCTCTGTGCCTGTTCACATTGCTTCGCAGAATCGCTTTTGTGCAGAAAACAGTAACACTTGTTCAGAACGAAAGAAAGCACAGAGCCCCAGATTTGTTGTTGTCCTGGAGAGCTTGCAGAGCACTGGGGAAAGGCAGGCAGAGAATTCCCTGCTAGCACCTTCTCTGTGCCTGGGAAGCCCAAGTGTTCACATTGCTTCGCAGAATCGCTTTTGTGCAGAAAACACTAACACTTGTTCAGAATGAAAGAAAGCACAGAGCCCCAGATTTGCTGTTGTCCTGGAGAGCTTGCACAGCCATGGGGAAAGGCAGGCAGAGAATTCCCTGCTAGCACCTTCTCTGTGCCTGTTCACATTGCTTCGCAGAATCGCTTTTGTGCAGAAAACAGTAACACTTGTTCAGAATGAAAGAAAGCACAGAGTCCCAGACTTTATGTTGTCCTGGAGAGCTTGCAGAGCACTGGGGAAAGGCAGGCAGAGAATTCCCTGCTAGCACCTTCTCTGTGCCTGTTCACATTGCTTCGCAGAATCGCTTTTGTGCAGAAAACAGTAACACTTGTTCAGAACGAAAGAAAGCACAGCGACCCAGATTTGTTGTTGTCCTGGAGAGCTTGCAGAGCACTGGGGAAAGGCAGGCAGAGAATTCCCTGCTAGCACCTTCTCTGTGCCTGTTCACATTGCTTCGCAGAATCGCTTTTGTGCAGAAAACAGTAACACTTGTTCAGAACGAAAGAAAGCACAGAGACCCAGATTTGTTGTTGTCCTGGAGAGCTTGCAGAGCACTGGGGAAAGGCAGGCAGAGAATTCCCTGCTAGCACCTTCTCTGTGCCTGTTCACATTGCTTCGCAGAATCGCTTTTGTGCAGAAAACAGTAACACTTGTTCAGAACGAAAGAAAGCACAGAGACCCAGATTTGTTGTTGTCCTGGAGAGCTTGCAGAGCACTGGGGAAAGGCAGGCAGAGAATTCCCTGCTAGCACCTTCTCTGTGCCTGTTCACATTGCTTCGCAGAATCGCTTTTGTGCAGAAAACAGTAACACTTGTTCAGAACGAAAGAAAGCACAGAGCCCCAGACTTTATGTTGTCCTGGAGAGCTTGCAGAGCACTGGGGAAAGGCAGGCAGAGAATTCCCTGCTAGCACCTTCTCTGTGCCTGTTCACATTGCTTCACAGAATCGCTTTTGTGCAGAAAACAGTAACACTTGTTCAGAACGAAAGAAACCACAGAGAACCAGATTTGTTGTTGTCCTGGAGAGCTTGCAGAGCACTGGGGAAAGGCAGGCAGAGAATTCCCTGCTAGCACCTTCTCTGTGCCTGTTCACATTGCTTCGCAGAATCGCTTTTGTGCAGAAAACAGTAACACTTGTTCAGAACGAAAGAAAGCACAGAGCCCCAGATTTGTTGTTGTCCTGGAGAGCTTGCAGAGCACTGGGGAAAGGCAGGCAGAGAATTCCCTGCTAGCACCTTCTCTGTGCCTGGGAAGCCCAAGTGTTCACATTGCTTCGCAGAATCGCTTTTGTGCAGAAAACACTAACACTTGTTCAGAATGAAAGAAAGCACAGAGCCCCAGATTTGCTGTTGTCCTGGAGAGCTTGCACAGCCATGGGGAAAGGCAGGCAGAGAATTCCCTGCTAGCACCTTCTCTGTGCCTGTTCACATTGCTTCGCAGAATCGCTTTTGTGCAGAAAACAGTAACACTTGTTCAGAACGAAAGAAAGCACAGAGACCCAGATTTGTTGTTGTCCTGGAGAGCTTGCAGAGCACTGGGGAAAGGCAGGCAGAGAATTCCCTGCTAGCACCTTCTCTGTGCCTGTTCACATTGCTTCGCAGAATCGCTTTTGTGCAGAAAACAGTAACACTTGTTCAGAACGAAAGAAAGCACAGAGACCCAGATTTGTTGTTGTCCTGGAGAGCTTGCAGAGCACTGGGGAAAGGCAGGCAGAGAATTCCCTGCTAGCACCTTCTCTGTGCCTGTTCACATTGCTTCGCAGAATCGCTTTTGTGCAGAAAACAGTAACACTTGTTCAGAACGAAAGAAAGCACAGAGACCCAGATTTGTTGTTGTCCTGGAGAGCTTGCAGAGCACTGGGGAAAGGCAGGCAGAGAATTCCCTGCTAGCACCTTCTCTGTGCCTGTTCACATTGCTTCGCAGAATCGCTTTTGTGCAGAAAACAGTAACACTTGTTCAGAACGAAAGAAAGCACAGAGCCCCAGACTTTATGTTGTCCTGGAGAGCTTGCAGAGCACTGGGGAAAGGCAGGCAGAGAATTCCCTGCTAGCACCTTCTCTGTGCCTGTTCACATTGCTTCACAGAATCGCTTTTGTGCAGAAAACAGTAACACTTGTTCAGAACGAAAGAAACCACAGAGAACCAGATTTGTTGTTGTCCTGGAGAGCTTGCAGAGCACTGGGGAAAGGCAGGCAGAGAATTCCCTGCTAGCACCTTCTCTGTGCCTGTTCACATTGCTTCGCAGAATCGCTTTTGTGCAGAAAACAGTAACACTTGTTCAGAACGAAAGAAAGCACAGAGCCCCAGACTTTATGTTGTCCTGGAGAGCATGCAGAGCACTGGGGAAAAGCAGGCAGAGTATTCCCTGCTAGCACCTTCTCTGTGCCTGGGAAGCAGAAGTGTTCACATTGCTTCGCAGAATCGCTTTTGTGCAGAAAACACTAACACTTGTTCAGAATGAAAGAAAGCACAGAGCCCCAGATTTGCTGTTGTCCTGGAGAGCTTGCAGAGCACTGGGGAAAGGCAGGCAGAGAATTCCCTGCTAGCACCTTCTCTGTGCCTGTTCACATTGCTTCGCAGAATCGCTTTTGTACAGAAAACAGTAACACTTGTTCAGAACGAAAGAAAGCACAGAGCCCCAGATTTGCTGTTGTCCTGGGGAGCTGCAGAGCAGTGGGGGAAGGCAGGCAGAGAATTCCCTGCTAGCACCTTCTCTGTGCCTGGGAAGCAGAAGTGTTCACATTGCTTCGCAGAATCGCTTTTGTGCAGAAAACAGTAACACTTGTTCACAACGAAAGAAAGCACAGAGCCCCAGACTTTATGTTGGTCTGGAGAGCTTGCAGAGCACTGGGGAAAGGCAGGCAGAGAATTCCCTGCTAGCACCTTCTCTGTGCCTGTTCACATTGCTTCACAGAATCGCTTTTGTGCAGAAAACAGTAACACTTGTTCAGAACGAAAGAAAGCACAGAGACCCAGATTTGTTGTTGTCCTGGAGAGCTTGCAGAGCACTGGGGAAAGGCAGGCAGAGAATTCCCTGCTAGCACCTTCTCTGTGCCTGTTCACATTGCTTCGCAGAATCGCTTTTGTGCAGAAAACAGTAACACTTGTTCAGAACGAAAGAAAGCACAGAGCCCCAGATTTTATGTTGTCCTGGAGAGCTTGCAGAGCACTGGGGAAAGGCAGGCAGAGAATTCCCTGCTAGCACCTTCTCTGTGCCTGTTCACATTGCTTCGCAGAATCGCTTTTGTGCAGAAAACAGTAACACTTGTTCAGAACGAAAGAAAGCACAGAGCCCCAGATTTTATGTTGTCCTGGAGAGCTTGCAGAGCACTGGGGAAAGGCAGGCAGAGAATTCCCTGCTAGCACCTTCTCTGTGCCTGTTCACATTGCTTCGCAGAATCGCTTTTGTGCAGAAAACAGTAACACTTGTTCAGAACGAAAGAAAGCACAGAGCCCCAGATTTGCTGTTGTCCTGGGGAGCTTGCAGAGCACTGGGGAAAGGCAGGCAGAGAATTCCCTGCTAGCACCTTCTCTGTGCCTGGGAAGCCCAAGTGTTCACATTGCTTCGCAGAATCGCTTTTGTGCAGAAAACACTAACACTTGTTCAGAATGAAAGAAAGCACAGAGCCCCAGATTTGCTGTTGTCCTGGAGAGCTTGCACAGCCATGGGGAAAGGCAGGCAGAGAATTCCCTGCTAGCACCTTCTCTGTGCCTGTTCACATTGCTTCGCAGAATCGCTTTTGTGCAGAAAACAGTAACACTTGTTCAGAATGAAAGAAAGCACAGAGCCCCAGACTTTATGTTGTCCTGGAGAGCTTGCAGAGCACTGGGGAAAGGCAGGCAGAGAATTCCCTGCTAGCACCTTCTCTGTGCCTGTTCACATTGCTTCGCAGAATCGCTTTTGTGCAGAAAACAGTAACACTTGTTCAGAACGAAAGAAAGCACAGAGACCCAGATTTGTTGTTGTCCTGGAGAGCTTGCAGAGCACTGGGGAAAGGCAGGCAGAGAATTCCCTGCTAGCACCTTCTCTGTGCCTGTTCACATTGCTTCGCAGAATCGCTTTTGTGCAGAAAACAGTAACACTTGTTCAGAACGAAAGAAAGCACAGAGACCCAGATTTGTTGTTGTCCTGGAGAGCTTGCAGAGCACTGGGGAAAGGCAGGCAGAGAATTCCCTGCTAGCACCTTCTCTGTGCCTGTTCACATTGCTTCGCAGAATCGCTTTTGTGCAGAAAACAGTAACACTTGTTCAGAACGAAAGAAAGCACAGAGCCCCAGATTTGTTGTTGTCCTGGAGAGCTTGCAGAGCACTAGGGAAAGGCAGGCAGAGAATTCCCTGCTAGCACCTTCTCTGTGCCTGTTCACATTGCTTCGCAGAATCGCTTTTGTGCAGAAAACAGTAACACTTGTTCAGAACGAAAGAAAGCACAGAGCCCCAGATTTGCTGTTGTCCTGGAGAGCTTGCAGAGCACTGGGGAAAGGCAGGCAGAGAATTCCCTGCTAGCACCTTCTCTGTGCCTGTTCACATTGCTTCACAGAATCGCTTTTGTGCAGAAAACAGTAACACTTGTTCAGAACGAAAGAAACCACAGAGAACCAGATTTGTTGTTGTCCTGGAGAGCTTGCAGAGCACTGGGGAAAGGCAGGCAGAGAATTCCCTGCTAGCACCTTCTCTGTGCCTGTTCACATTGCTTCGCAGAATCGCTTTTGTGCAGAAAACAGTAACACTTGTTCAGAACGAAAGAAAGCACAGAGCCCCAGATTTGTTGTTGTCCTGGAGAGCTTGCAGAGCACTGGGGAAAGGCAGGCAGAGAATTCCCTGCTAGTACCTTCTCTGTGCCTGGGAAGCCCAAGTGTTCACATTGCTTCGCAGAATCGCTTTTGTGCAGAAAACACTAACACTTGTTCAGAATGAAAGAAAGCACAGAGCCCCAGATTTGCTGTTGTCCTGGAGAGCTTGCACAGCCATGGGGAAAGGCAGGCAGAGAATTCCCTGCTAGCACCTTCTCTGTGCCTGTTCACATTGCTTCGCAGAATCGCTTTTGTGCAGAAAACAGTAACACTTGTTCAGAATGAAAGAAAGCACAGAGTCCCAGACTTTATGTTGTCCTGGAGAGCTTGCAGAGCACTGGGGAAAGGCAGGCAGAGAATTCCCTGCTAGCACCTTCTCTGTGCCTGTTCACATTGCTTCGCAGAATCGCTTTTGTGCAGAAAACAGTAACACTTGTTCAGAACGAAAGAAAGCACAGAGACCCAGATTTGTTGTTGTCCTGGAGAGCTTGCAGAGCACTGGGGAAAGGCAGGCAGAGAATTCCCTGCTAGCACCTTCTCTGTGCCTGTTCACATTGCTTCGCAGAATCGCTTTTGTGCAGAAAACAGTAACACTTGTTCAGAACGAAAGAAAGCACAGAGACCCAGATTTGTTGTTGTCCTGGAGAGCTTGCAGAGCACTGGGGAAAGGCAGGCAGAGAATTCCCTGCTAGCACCTTCTCTGTGCCTGTTCACATTGCTTCGCAGAATCGCTTTTGTGCAGAAAACAGTAACACTTGTTCAGAACGAAAGAAAGCACAGAGACCCAGATTTGTTGTTGTCCTGGAGAGCTTGCAGAGCACTGGGGAAAGGCAGGCAGAGAATTCCCTGCTAGCACCTTCTCTGTGCCTGTTCACATTGCTTCGCAGAATCGCTTTTGTGCAGAAAACAGTAACACTTGTTCAGAACGAAAGAAAGCACAGAGCCCCAGACTTTATGTTGTCCTGGAGAGCTTGCAGAGCACTGGGGAAAGGCAGGCAGAGAATTCCCTGCTAGCACCTTCTCTGTGCCTGTTCACATTGCTTCACAGAATCGCTTTTGTGCAGAAAACAGTAACACTTGTTCAGAACGAAAGAAACCACAGAGAACCAGATTTGTTGTTGTCCTGGAGAGCTTGCAGAGCACTGGGGAAAGGCAGGCAGAGAATTCCCTGCTAGCACCTTCTCTGTGCCTGTTCACATTGCTTCGCAGAATCGCTTTTGTGCAGAAAACAGTAACACTTGTTCAGAACGAAAGAAAGCACAGAGCCCCAGACTTTATGTTGTCCTGGAGAGCATGCAGAGCACTGGGGAAAAGCAGGCAGAGTATTCCCTGCTAGCACCTTCTCTGTGCCTGGGAAGCAGAAGTGTTCACATTGCTTCGCAGAATCGCTTTTGTGCAGAAAACACTAACACTTGTTCAGAATGAAAGAAAGCACAGAGCCCCAGATTTGCTGTTGTCCTGGAGAGCTTGCAGAGCACTGGGGAAAGGCAGGCAGAGAATTCCCTGCTAGCACCTTCTCTGTGCCTGTTCACATTGCTTCGCAGAATCGCTTTTGTACAGAAAACAGTAACACTTGTTCAGAACGAAAGAAAGCACAGAGCCCCAGATTTGCTGTTGTCCTGGGGAGCTGCAGAGCAGTGGGGGAAGGCAGGCAGAGAATTCCCTGCTAGCACCTTCTCTGTGCCTGGGAAGCAGAAGTGTTCACATTGCTTCGCAGAATCGCTTTTGTGCAGAAAACAGTAACACTTGTTCACAACGAAAGAAAGCACAGAGCCCCAGACTTTATGTTGGTCTGGAGAGCTTGCAGAGCACTGGGGAAAGGCAGGCAGAGAATTCCCTGCTAGCACCTTCTCTGTGCCTGTTCACATTGCTTCACAGAATCGCTTTTGTGCAGAAAACAGTAACACTTGTTCAGAACGAAAGAAAGCACAGAGACCCAGATTTGTTGTTGTCCTGGAGAGCTTGCAGAGCACTGGGGAAAGGCAGGCAGAGAATTCCCTGCTAGCACCTTCTCTGTGCCTGTTCACATTGCTTCGCAGAATCGCTTTTGTGCAGAAAACAGTAACACTTGTTCAGAACGAAAGAAAGCACAGAGCCCCAGATTTTATGTTGTCCTGGAGAGCTTGCAGAGCACTGGGGAAAGGCAGGCAGAGAATTCCCTGCTAGCACCTTCTCTGTGCCTGTTCACATTGCTTCGCAGAATCGCTTTTGTGCAGAAAACAGTAACACTTGTTCAGAACGAAAGAAAGCACAGAGCCCCAGATTTTATGTTGTCCTGGAGAGCTTGCAGAGCACTGGGGAAAGGCAGGCAGAGAATTCCCTGCTAGCACCTTCTCTGTGCCTGTTCACATTGCTTCGCAGAATCGCTTTTGTGCAGAAAACAGTAACACTTGTTCAGAACGAAAGAAAGCACAGAGCCCCAGATTTGCTGTTGTCCTGGGGAGCTTGCAGAGCACTGGGGAAAGGCAGGCAGAGAATTCCCTGCTAGCACCTTCTCTGTGCCTGGGAAGCAGAAGTGTTCACATTGCTTCGCAGAATCGCTTTTGTGCAGAAAACACTAACACTTGTTCAGAATGAAAGAAAGCACAGAGCCCCAGATTTGCTCTTGTCCTGGAGAGCTTGCACAGCCATGGGGAAAGGCAGGCAGAGAATTCCCTGCTAGCACCTTCTCTGTGCATATTCAAATTGCTTCGCAGAATCGCTTTTGTGCAGAAAACAGTAACACTTGTTCAGAACGAAAGAAAGCACAGAGCCCCAGATTTGCTGTTGTCCTGGGGAGCTGCAGAGCAGTGGGGGAAGGCAGGCAGAGAATTCCCTGCTAGCACCTTCTCTGTGCCTGGGAAGCAGAAGTGTTCACATTGCTTCGCAGAATCGCTTTTGTGCAGAAAACAGTAACACTTGTTCACAACGAAAGAAAGCACAGAGCCCCAGACTTTATGTTGGTCTGGAGAGCTTGCAGAGCACTGGGGAAAGGCAGGCAGAGAATTCCCTGCTAGCACCTTCTCTGTCCCTGTTCACATTGCTTCACAGAATCGCTTTTGTGCAGAAAACAGTAACACTTGTTCAGAACGAAAGAAACCACAGAGAACCAGATTTGTTGTTGTCCTGGAGAGCTTGCAGAGCACTGGGGAAAGGCAGGCAGAGAATTCCCTGCTAGCACCTTCTCTGTGCCTGTTCACATTGCTTCGCAGAATCGCTTTTGTGCAGAAAACAGTAACACTTGTTCAGAACGAAAGAAAGCACAGAGCCCCAGATTTGCTGTTGTCCTGGAGAGCTTGCAGAGCACTGGGGAAAGGCAGGCAGAGAATTCCCTGCTAGCACCTTCTCTGTGCCTGGGAAGCCCAAGTGTTCACATTGCTTCGCAGAATCGCTTTTGTGCAGAAAACACTAACACTTGTTCAGAATGAAAGAAAGCACAGAGCCCCAGATTTGCTGTTGTCCTGGAGAGCTTGCACAGCCATGGGGAAAGGCAGGCAGAGAATTCCCTGCTAGCACCTTCTCTGTGCCTGTTCACATTGCTTCGCAGAATCGCTTTTGTGCAGAAAACAGTAACACTTGTTCAGAATGAAAGAAAGCACAGAGTCCCAGACTTTATGTTGTCCTGGAGAGCTTGCAGAGCACTGGGGAAAGGCAGGCAGAGAATTCCCTGCTAGCACCTTCTCTGTGCCTGTTCACATTGCTTCGCAGAATCGCTTTTGTGCAGAAAACAGTAACACTTGTTCAGAACGAAAGAAAGCACAGAGACCCAGATTTGTTGTTGTCCTGGAGAGCTTGCAGAGCACTGGGGAAAGGCAGGCAGAGAATTCCCTGCTAGCACCTTCTCTGTGCCTGTTCACATTGCTTCGCAGAATCGCTTTTGTGCAGAAAACAGTAACACTTGTTCAGAACGAAAGAAAGCACAGAGACCCAGATTTGTTGTTGTCCTGGAGAGCTTGCAGAGCACTGGGGAAAGGCAGGCAGAGAATTCCCTGCTAGCACCTTCTCTGTGCCTGTTCACATTGCTTCGCAGAATCGCTTTTGTGCAGAAAACAGTAACACTTGTTCAGAACGAAAGAAAGCACAGAGACCCAGATTTGTTGTTGTCCTGGAGAGCTTGCAGAGCACTGGGGAAAGGCAGGCAGAGAATTCCCTGCTAGCACCTTCTCTGTGCCTGTTCACATTGCTTCGCAGAATCGCTTTTGTGCAGAAAACAGTAACACTTGTTCACAACGAAAGAAAGCACAGAGCCCCAGACTTTATGTTGTCCTGGAGAGCTTGCAGAGCACTGGGGAAAGGCAGGCAGAGAATTCCCTGCTAGCACCTTCTCTGTGCCTGTTCACATTGCTTCACAGAATCGCTTTTGTGCAGAAAACAGTAACACTTGTTCAGAACGAAAGAAACCACAGAGAACCAGATTTGTTGTTGTCCTGGAGAGCTTGCAGAGCACTGGGGAAAGGCAGGCAGAGAATTCCCTGCTAGCACCTTCTCTGTGCCTGTTCACATTGCTTCGCAGAATCGCTTTTGTGCAGAAAACAGTAACACTTGTTCAGAACGAAAGAAAGCACAGAGCCCCAGACTTTATGTTGTCCTGGAGAGCATGCAGAGCACTGGGGAAAAGCAGGCAGAGTATTCCCTGCTAGCACCTTCTCTGTGCCTGGGAAGCAGAAGTGTTCACATTGCTTCGCAGAATCACTTTTGTGCAGAAAACACTAACACTTGTTCAGAATGAAAGAAAGCACAGAGCCCCAGATTTGCTGTTGTCCTGGAGAGCTTGAACAGCCATGGGGAAAGGCAGGCAGAGAATTCCCTGCTAGCACCTTCTCTGTGCCTGTTCACATTGCTTCGCAGAATCGCTTTTGTACAGAAAACAGTAACACTTGTTCAGAACGAAAGAAAGCACAGAGCCCCAGATTTGCTGTTGTCCTGGGGAGCTGCAGAGCAGTGGGGGAAGGCAGGCAGAGAATTCCCTGCTAGCACCTTCTCTGTGCCTGGGAAGCAGAAGTGTTCACATTGCTTCGCAGAATCGCTTTTGTGCAGAAAACAGTAACACTTGTTCACAACGAAAGAAAGCACAGAGCCCCAGACTTTATGTTGGTCTGGAGAGCTTGCAGAGCACTGGGGAAAGGCAGGCAGAGAATTCCCTGCTAGCACCTTCTCTGTGCCTGTT
This sequence comes from Strix uralensis, assembly GCF_047716275.1. Taxonomy (NCBI): domain Eukaryota; kingdom Metazoa; phylum Chordata; class Aves; order Strigiformes; family Strigidae; genus Strix; species Strix uralensis. The sequence continues at coordinate 86,255,476 of NC_133975.1, forward strand.
CACATTGCTTCACAGAATCGCTTTTGTGCAGAAAACAGTAACACTTGTTCAGAACGAAAGAAAGCACAGAGAACCAGATTTGTTGTTGTCCTGGAGAGCTTGCAGAGCACTGGGGAAAGGCAGGCAGAGAATTCCCTGCTAGCACCTTCTCTGTGCCTGTTCACATTGCTTCGCAGAATCGCTTTTGTGCAGAAAACAGTAACACTTGTTCAGAACGAAAGAAAGCACAGAGCCCCAGATTTTATGTTGTCCTGGAGAGCTTGCAGAGCACTGGGGAAAGGCAGGCAGAGAATTCCCTGCTAGCACCTTCTCTGTGCCTGTTCACATTGCTTCGCAGAATCGCTTTTGTGCAGAAAACAGTAACACTTGTTCAGAACGAAAGAAAGCACAGAGCCCCAGATTTTATGTTGTCCTGGAGAGCTTGCAGAGCACTGGGGAAAGGCAGGCAGAGAATTCCCTGCTAGCACCTTCTCTGTGCCTGTTCACATTGCTTCGCAGAATCGCTTTTGTGCAGAAAACAGTAACACTTGTTCAGAATGAAAGAAAGCACAGAGCCCCAGATTTGCTCTTGTCCTGGAGAGCTTGCACAGCCATGGGGAAAGGCAGGCAGAGAATTCCCTGCTAGCACCTTCTCTGTGCATATTCAAATTGCTTCGCAGAATCGCTTTTGTGCAGAAAACAGTAACACTTGTTCAGAACGAAAGAAAGCACAGAGCCCCAGATTTGCTGTTGTCCTGGGGAGCTGCAGAGCAGTGGGGGAAGGCAGGCAGAGAATTCCCTGCTAGCACCTTCTCTGTGCCTGGGAAGCAGAAGTGTTCACATTGCTTCGCAGAATCGCTTTTGTGCAGAAAACAGTAACACTTGTTCAGAACGAAAGAAAGCACAGAGCCCCAGATTTGTTGTTGTCCTGGAGAGCTTGCAGAGCACTGGGGAAAGGCAGGCAGAGAATTCCCTGCTAGCACCTTCTCTGTGCCTGTTCACATTGCTTCGCAGAATCGCTTTTGTGCAGAAAACAGTAACACTTGTTCAGAACGAAAGAAAGCACAGAGACCCAGATTTGTTGTTGTCCTGGAGAGCTTGCAGAGCACTGGGGAAAGGCAGGCAGAGAATTCCCTGCTAGCACCTTCTCTGTGCCTGTTCACATTGCTTCGCAGAATCGCTTTTGTGCAGAAAACAGTAACACTTGTTCAGAACGAAAGAAAGCACAGAGACCCAGATTTGTTGTTGTCCTGGAGAGCTTGCAGAGCACTGGGGAAAGGCAGGCAGAGAATTCCCTGCTAGCACCTTCTCTGTGCCTGTTCACATTGCTTCGCAGAATCGCTTTTGTGCAGAAAACAGTAACACTTGTTCAGAACGAAAGAAAGCACAGAGCCCCAGATTTGCTGTTGTCCTGGGGAGCTGCAGAGCAGTGGGGGAAGGCAGGCAGAGAATTCCCTGCTAGCACCTTCTCTGTGCCTGGGAAGCAGAAGTGTTCACATTGCTTCGCAGAATCGCTTTTGTGCAGAAAACAGTAACACTTGTTCAGAACGAAAGAAAGCACAGAGCCCCAGACTTTATGTTGTCCTGGAGAGCTTGCAGAGCCCTGGGGAAAGGCAGGCAGAGAATTCCCTGCTAGCACCTTCTCTGTGCCTGGGAAGCAGAAGTGTTCACATTGCTTCGCAGAATCGCTTTTGTGCAGAAAACAGTAACACCTGTTCAGAACGAAAGAAAGCACAGAGCCCCAGATTTTATGTTGTCCTGGAGAGCTTGCAGAGCACTGGGGAAAGGCAGGCATAGAATTCCCTGCTAGCACCTTCTCTGTGCCTGGGAAGCAGAAGTGTTCACATTGCTTCGCAGAATCGCTTTTGTGCAGAAAACAGTAACACTTGTTCAGAACGAAAGAAAGCACAGAGCCCCAGACTTTATGTTGTCCTGGAGAGCTTGCAGAGCCCTGGGGAAAGGCAGGCAGAGCATTCCCTGCTAGCACCTTCTCTGTGCCTGGGAAGCAGAAGTGTTCACATTGCTGTGCAGAATCACTTTTGTGCAGAAAACAGTAACACGTGTTCACAACGAAAGAAAGCACAGAGCCCCAGACTTTATGTTGTCCTGGAGAGCTTGCAGAGCAGTGGGGGAAGGCAGGCAGAGAATTCCCTGCTAGCACCTTCTCTGTGCCTGGGAATCAGAAGTGTTCACGTTGCTGCGCAGAATCAATTTTTTCCGGAAAACAGTAACATGTGTTCACAACGAAAGAAAGCACTGAGACCCAGATTTGTTGTTGTCCTGGAGAGCTTGCAGAGCACTGGGGAAAGGCAGGCAGAGAATTCCCTGCTAGCACCTTCTCTGTGCCTGGGAAACAGAAGTGTTCACATTGCTTCGCAGAATCGCTTTTGTGCAGAAAAGACTAAAACTTGTTCAGAACGAAAGAAAGCACAGAGCCCCAGATTTGCTGTTGTCCTGGAGAGCTTGCAGAGCACTGGGGAAAGGCAGGCAGAGAATTCCCTGCTAGCACCTTCTCTGTGCCTGGGAAGCAGAAGTGTTCACATTGCTTCGCAGAATCGCTTTTGTGCAGAAAACACTAAAACTTGTTCAGAACGAAAGAAAGCACAGAGCCCCAGATTTGCTGTTGTCCTGGAGAGCTTGCAGAGCACTGGGGAAAGGCAGGCAGAGAATTCCCTGCTAGCACCTTCTCTGTGCCTGGGAAGCAGAAGTGTTCACATTGCTTCGCAGAATCGCTTTTGTGCAGAAAACAGTAACACTTGTTCAGAACGAAAGAAAGCACAGAGCCCCAGATTTTATGTTGTCCTGGAGAGCTTGCAGAGCACTGGGGAAAGGCAGGCAGAGAAGTCCCTGCTAGCACCTTCTCTGTGCCTGGGAAGCAGAAGTGTTCACATTGCTTCGCAGAATCGCTTTTGTGCAGAAAACACTAAAACTTGTTCAGAACGAAAGAAAGCACAGAGCCCCAGATTTGCTGTTGTCCTGGAGAGCTTGCAGAGCACTGGGGAAAGGCAGGCAGAGCATTCCCTGCTAGCACCTTCTCTGTGCCTGTTCACATTGCTTCGCAGAATCGCTTTTGTGCAGAAAACACTAACACTTGTTCAGAACGAAAGAAAGCACAGAGCCCCAGATTTGCTGTTGTCCTGGAGAGCTTGCAGAGCACTGGGGAAAGGCAGGCAGAGAATTCCCTGCTAGCACCTTCTCTGTGCCTGTTCACATTGCTTCGCAGAATCGCTTTTGTGCAGAAAACAGTAACACTTGTTCAGAACGAAAGAAAGCACAGAGCCCCAGATTTTATGTTGTCCTGGAGAGCTTGCAGAGCACTGGGGAAAGGCAGGCAGAGAATTCCCTGCTAGCACCTTCTCTGTGCCTGTTCACATTGCTTCGCAGAATCGCTTTTGTGCAGAAAACAGTAACACTTGTTCAGAATGAAAGAAAGCACAGAGCCCCAGATTTGCTCTTGTCCTGGAGAGCTTGCACAGCCATGGGGAAAGGCAGGCAGAGAATTCCCTGCTAGCACCTTCTCTGTGCATATTCAAATTGCTTCGCAGAATCGCTTTTGTGCAGAAAACAGTAACACTTGTTCAGAACGAAAGAAAGCACAGAGCCCCAGATTTGCTGTTGTCCTGGGGAGCTGCAGAGCAGTGGGGGAAGGCAGGCAGAGAATTCCCTGCTAGCACCTTCTCTGTGCCTGGGAAGCAGAAGTGTTCACATTGCTTCGCAGAATCGCTTTTGTGCAGAAAACAGTAACACTTGTTCACAACGAAAGAAAGCACACAGCCCCAGACTTTATGTTGGTCTGGAGAGCTTGCAGAGCACTGGGGAAAGGCAGGCAGAGAATTCCCTGCTAGCACCTTCTCTGTGCCTGTTCACATTGCTTCACAGAATCGCTTTTGTGCAGAAAACAGTAACACTTGTTCAGAACGAAAGAAACCACAGAGAACCAGATTTGTTGTTGTCCTGGAGAGCTTGCAGAGCACTGGGGAAAGGCAGGCAGAGAATTCCCTGCTAGCACCTTCTCTGTGCCTGTTCACATTGCTTCGCAGAATCGCTTTTGTGCAGAAAACAGTAACACTTGTTCAGAACGAAAGAAAGCACAGAGCCCCAGATTTGTTGTTGTCCTGGAGAGCTTGCAGAGCACTGGGGAAAGGCAGGCAGAGAATTCCCTGCTAGCACCTTCTCTGTGCCTGGGAAGCCCAAGTGTTCACATTGCTTCGCAGAATCGCTTTTGTGCAGAAAACAGTAACACTTGTTCAGAATGAAAGAAAGCACAGAGCCCCAGATTTGCTCTTGTCCTGGAGAGCTTGCACAGCCATGGGGAAAGGCAGGCAGAGAATTCCCTGCTAGCACCTTCTCTGTGCCTGTTCACATTGCTTCGCAGAATCGCTTTTGTGCAGAAAACAGTAACACTTGTTCAGAATGAAAGAAAGCACAGAGCCCCAGACTTTATGTTGTCCTGGAGAGCTTGCAGAGCACTGGGGAAAGGCAGGCAGAGAATTCCCTGCTAGCACCTTCTCTATGCCTGTTCACATTGCTTCGCAGAATCGCTTTTGTGCAGAAAACAGTAACACTTGTTCAGAACGAAAGAAAGCACAGAGACCCAGATTTGTTGTTGTCCTGGAGAGCTTGCAGAGCACTGGGGAAAGGCAGGCAGAGAATTCCCTGCTAGCACCTTCTCTGTGCCTGTTCACATTGCTTCGCAGAATCGCTTTTGTGCAGAAAACAGTAACACTTGTTCAGAACGAAAGAAAGCACAGAGACCCAGATTTGTTGTTGTCCTGGAGAGCTTGCAGAGCACTGGGGAAAGGCAGGCAGAGAATTCCCTGCTAGCACCTTCTCTGTGCCTGTTCACATTGCTTCGCAGAATCGCTTTTGTGCAGAAAACAGTAACACTTGTTCAGAACGAAAGAAAGCACAGAGACCCAGATTTGTTGTTGTCCTGGAGAGCTTGCAGAGCACTGGGGAAAGGCAGGCAGAGAATTCCCTGCTAGCACCTTCTCTGTGCCTGTTCACATTGCTTCGCAGAATCGCTTTTGTGCAGAAAACAGTAACACTTGTTCAGAACGAAAGAAAGCACAGAGCCCCAGATTTGCTGTTGTCCTGGGGAGCTGCAGAGCAGTGGGGGAAGGCAGGCAGAGAATTCCCTGCTAGCACCTTCTCTGTGCCTGGGAAGCAGAAGTGTTCACATTGCTTCGCAGAATCGCTTTTGTGCAGAAAACAGTAACACTTGTTCAGAACGAAAGAAAGCACAGAGCCCCAGACTTTATGTTGTCCTGGAGAGCTTGCAGAGCCCTGGGGAAAGGCAGGCAGAGAATTCCCTGCTAGCACCTTCTCTGTGCCTGGGAAGCAGAAGTGTTCACATTGCTTCGCAGAATCGCTTTTGTGCAGAAAACAGTAACACTTGTTCAGAACGAAAGAAAGCACAGAGCCCCAGATTTTATGTTGTCCTGGAGAGCTTGCAGAGCACTGGGGAAAGGCAGGCAGAGAATTCCCTGCTAGCACCTTCTCTGTGCCTGGGAAGCAGAAGTGTTCACATTGCTTCGCAGAATCGCTTTTGTGCAGAAAACAGTAACACTTGTTCAGAACGAAAGAAAGCACAGAGCCCCAGACTTTATGTTGTCCTGGAGAGCTTGCAGAGCCCTGGGGAAAGGCAGGCAGAGCATTCCCTGCTAGCACCTTCTCTGTGCCTGGGAAGCAGAAGTGTTCACATTGCTGTGCAGAATCACTTTTGTGCAGAAAACAGTAACACGTGTTCACAACGAAAGAAAGCACAGAGCCCCAGACTTTATGTTGTCCTGGAGAGCTTGCAGAGCAGTGGGGGAAGGCAGGCAGAGAATTCCCTGCTAGCACCTTCTCTGTGCCTGGGAATCAGAAGTGTTCACGTTGCTGCGCAGAATCAATTTTTTCCGGAAAACAGTAACATGTGTTCACAACGAAAGAAAGCACTGAGACCCAGATTTGTTGTTGTCCTGGAGAGCTTGCAGAGCACTGGGGAAAGGCAGGCAGAGAATTCCCTGCTAGCACCTTCTCTGTGCCTGGGAAGCAGAAGTGTTCACATTGCTTCGCAGAATCGCTTTTGTGCAGAAAAGACTAAAACTTGTTCAGAACGAAAGAAAGCACAGAGCCCCAGATTTGCTGTTGTCCTGGAGAGCTTGCAGAGCCCTGGGGAAAGGCAGGCAGAGAATTCCCTGCTAGCACCTTCTCTGTGCCTGGGAAGCAGAAGTGTTCACATTGCTTCGCAGAATCGCTTTTGTGCAGAAAACAGTAACACTTGTTCAGAACGAAAGAAAGCACAGAGCCCCAGACTTTATGTTGTCCTGGAGAGCTTGCAGAGCCCTGGGGAAAGGCAGGCAGAGCATTCCCTGCTAGCACCTTCTCTGTGCCTGGGAAGCAGAAGTGTTCACATAGCTGTGCAGAATCACTTTTGTGCAGAAAACAGTAACACGTGTTCACAACGAAAGAAAGCACAGAGCCCCAGACTTTATGTTGTCCTGGAGAGCTTGCAGAGCAGTGGGGGAAGGCAGGCAGAGAATTCCCTGCTAGCACCTTCTCTGTGCCTGGGAATCAGAAGTGTTCACGTTGCTGCGCAGAATCAATTTTTTCCGGAAAACAGTAACATGTGTTCACAACGAAAGAAAGCACTGAGACCCAGATTTGTTGTTGTCCTGGAGAGCTTGCAGAGCACTGGGGAAAGGCAGGCAGAGAATTCCCTGCTAGCACCTTCTCTGTGCCTGGGAAACAGAAGTGTTCACATTGCTTCGCAGAATCGCTTTTGTGCAGAAAAGACTAAAACTTGTTCAGAACGAAAGAAAGCACAGAGCCCCAGATTTGCTGTTGTCCTGGAGAGCTTGCAGAGCACTGGGGAAAGGCAGGCAGAGAATTCCCTGCTAGCACCTTCTCTGTGCCTGGGAAGCAGAAGTGTTCACATTGCTTCGCAGAATCGCTTTTGTGCAGAAAAGACTAAAACTTGTTCAGAACGAAAGAAAGCACAGAGCCCCAGATTTGCTGTTGTCCTGGAGAGCTTGCAGAGCCCTGGGGAAAGGCAGGCAGAGAATTCCCTGCTAGCACCTTCTCTGTGCCTGGGAAGCAGAAGTGTTCACATTGCTTCGCAGAATCGCTTTTGTGCAGAAAACAGTAACACTTGTTCAGAACGAAAGAAAGCACAGAGCCCCAGATTTTATGTTGTCCTGGAGAGCTTGCAGAGCACTGGGGAAAGGCAGGCAGAGAAGTCCCTGCTAGCACCTTCTCTGTGCCTGGGAAGCAGAAGTGTTCACATTGCTTCGCAGAATCGCTTTTGTGCAGAAAACACTAAAACTTGTTCAGAACGAAAGAAAGCACAGAGCCCCAGATTTGCTGTTGTTCTGGAGAGCTTGCAGAGCACTGGGGAAAGGCAGGCATAGAATTCCCTGCTAGCACCTTCTCTGTGCCTGGGAAGCAGAAGTGTTCACATTGCTTCGCAGAATCGCTTTTGTGCAGAAAACAGTAACACTTGTTCAGAATGAAAGAAAGCACAGAGCCCCAGACTTTATGTTGTCCTGGAGAGCTTGCAGAGCACTGGGGAAAGGCAGGCAGAGCATTCCCTGCTAGCACCTTCTCTGTGCCTGTTCACATTGCTTCGCAGAATCGCTTTTGTGCAGAAAACACTAACACTTGTTCAGAACGAAAGAAAGCACAGAGCCCCAGATTTGCTGTTGTCCTGGAGAGCTTGCAGAGCACTGGGGAAAGGCAGGCAGAGAATTCCCTGCTAGCACCTTCTCTGTGCCTGTTCACATTGCTTCGCAGAATCGCTTTTGTGCAGAAAACAGTAACACTTGTTCAGAACGAAAGAAAGCACAGAGCCCCAGATTTTATGTTGTCCTGGAGAGCTTGCAGAGCACTGGGGAAAGGCAGGCAGAGAATTCCCTGCTAGCACCTTCTCTGTGCCTGTTCACATTGCTTCGCAGAATCGCTTTTGTGCAGAAAACAGTAACACTTGTTCAGAATGAAAGAAAGCACAGAGCCCCAGATTTGCTCTTGTCCTGGAGAGCTTGCACAGCCATGGGGAAAGGCAGGCAGAGAATTCCCTGCTAGCACCTTCTCTGTGCATATTCAAATTGCTTCGCAGAATCGCTTTTGTGCAGAAAACAGTAACACTTGTTCAGAACGAAAGAAAGCACAGAGCCCCAGATTTGCTGTTGTCCTGGGGAGCTGCAGAGCAGTGGGGGAAGGCAGGCAGAGAATTCCCTGCTAGCACCTTCTCTGTGCCTGGGAAGCAGAAGTGTTCACATTGCTTCGCAGAATCGCTTTTGTGCAGAAAACAGTAACACTTGTTCACAACGAAAGAAAGCACACAGCCCCAGACTTTATGTTGGTCTGGAGAGCTTGCAGAGCACTGGGGAAAGGCAGGCAGAGAATTCCCTGCTAGCACCTTCTCTGTGCCTGTTCACATTGCTTCACAGAATCGCTTTTGTGCAGAAAACAGTAACACTTGTTCAGAACGAAAGAAACCACAGAGAACCAGATTTGTTGTTGTCCTGGAGAGCTTGCAGAGCACTGGGGAAAGGCAGGCAGAGAATTCCCTGCTAGCACCTTCTCTGTGCCTGTTCACATTGCTTCGCAGAATCGCTTTTGTGCAGAAAACAGTAACACTTGTTCAGAACGAAAGAAAGCACAGAGCCCCAGATTTGTTGTTGTGCTGGAGAGCTTGCAGAGCACTGGGGAAAGGCAGGCAGAGAATTCCCTGCTAGCACCTTCTCTGTGCCTGGGAAGCCCAAGTGTTCACATTGCTTCGCAGAATCGCTTTTGTGCAGAAAACACTAACACTTGTTCAGAATGAAAGAAAGCACAGAGCCCCAGATTTGCTGTTGTCCTGGAGAGCTTGCACAGCCATGGGGAAAGGCAGGCAGAGAATTCCCTGCTAGCACCTTCTCTGTGCCTGTTCACATTGCTTCGCAGAATCGCTTTTGTGCAGAAAACAGTAACACTTGTTCAGAATGAAAGAAAGCACAGAGCCCCAGACTTTATGTTGTCCTGGAGAGCTTGCAGAGCACTGGGGAAAGGCAGGCAGAGAATTCCCTGCTAGCACCTTCTCTGTGCCTGTTCACATTGCTTCACAGAATCGCTTTTGTGCAGAAAACAGTAACACTTGTTCAGAACGAAAGAAAGCACAGAGACCCAGATTTGTTGTTGTCCTGGAGAGCTTGCAGAGCACTGGGGAAAGGCAGGCAGAGAATTCCCTGCTAGCACCTTCTCTGTGCCTGTTCACATTGCTTCGCAGAATCGCTTTTGTGCAGAAAACAGTAACACTTGTTCAGAACGAAAGAAAGCACAGAGACCCAGATTTGTTGTTGTCCTGGAGAGCTTGCAGAGCACTGGGGAAAGGCAGGCAGAGAATTCCCTGCTAGCACCTTCTCTGTGCCTGTTCACATTGCTTCGCAGAATCGCTTTTGTGCAGAAAACAGTAACACTTGTTCAGAACGAAAGAAAGCACAGAGACCCAGATTTGTTGTTGTCCTGGAGAGCTTGCAGAGCACTGGGGAAAGGCAGGCAGAGAATTCCCTGCTAGCACCTTCTCTGTGCCTGTTCACATTGCTTCGCAGAATCGCTTTTGTGCAGAAAACAGTAACACTTGTTCAGAACGAAAGAAAGCACAGAGCCCCAGATTTGCTGTTGTCCTGGGGAGCTGCAGAGCAGTGGGGGAAGGCAGGCAGAGAATTCCCTGCTAGCACCTTCTCTGTGCCTGGGAAGCAGAAGTGTTCACATTGCTTCGCAGAATCGCTTTTGTGCAGAAAACAGTAACACTTGTTCAGAACGAAAGAAAGCACAGAGCCCCAGACTTTATGTTGTCGTGGAGAGCTTGCAGAGCCCTGGGGAAAGGCAGGCAGAGAATTCCCTGCTAGCACCTTCTCTGTGCCTGGGAAGCAGAAGTGTTCACATTGCTTCGCAGAATCGCTTTTGTGCAGAAAACAGTAACACTTGTTCAGAACGAAAGAAAGCACAGAGCCCCAGATTTTATGTTGTCCTGGAGAGCTTGCAGAGCACTGGGGAAAGGCAGGCATAGAATTCCCTGCTAGCACCTTCTCTGTGCCTGGGAAGCAGAAGTGTTCACATTGCTTCGCAGAATCGCTTTTGTGCAGAAAACAGTAACACTTGTTCAGAACGAAAGAAAGCACAGAGCCCCAGACTTTATGTTGTCCTGGAGAGCTTGCAGAGCCCTGGGGAAAGGCAGGCAGAGCATTCCCTGCTAGCACCTTCTCTGTGCCTGGGAAGCAGAAGTGTTCACATTGCTGTGCAGAATCACTTTTGTGCAGAAAACAGTAACACGTGTTCACAACGAAAGAAAGCACAGAGCCCCAGACTTTATGTTGTCCTGGAGAGCTTGCAGAGCAGTGGGGGAAGGCAGGCAGAGAATTCCCTGCTAGCACCTTCTCTGTGCCTGGGAATCAGAAGTGTTCACGTTGCTGCGCAGAATCAATTTTTTCCGGAAAACAGTAACACTTGTTCAGAACGAAAGAAAGCACAGAGACCCAGATTTGTTGTTGTCCTGGAGAGCTTGCAGAGCACTGGGGAAAGGCAGGCAGAGAATTCCCTGCTAGCACCTTCTCTGTGCCTGGGAAGCAGAAGTGTTCACATTGCTTCGCAGAATCGCTTTTGTGCAGAAAAGACTAAAACTTGTTCAGAACGAAAGAAAGCACAGAGCCCCAGATTTGCTGTTGTCCTGGAGAGCTTGCAGAGCACTGGGGAAAGGCAGGCAGAGAATTCCCTGCTAGCACCTTCTCTGTGCCTGGGAAGCAGAAGTGTTCACATTGCTTCGCAGAATCGCTTTTGTGCAGAAAACAGTAACACTTGTTCAGAACGAAAGAAAGCACAGAGCCCCAGATTTTATGTTGTCCTGGAGAGCTTGCAGAGCACTGGGGAAAGGCAGGCAGAGAAGTCCCTGCTAGCACCTTCTCTGTGCCTGGGAAGCAGAAGTGTTCACATTGCTTCGCAGAATCGCTTTTGTGCAGAAAACACTAAAACTTGTTCAGAACGAAAGAAAGCACAGAGCCCCAGACTTTATGTTGTCCTGGAGAGCTTGCAGAGCACTGGGGAAAGGCAGGCAGAGCATTCCCTGCTAGCACCTTCTCTGTGCCTGTTCACATTGCTTCGCAGAATCGCTTTTGTGCAGAAAACACTAACACTTGTTCAGAACGAAAGAAAGCACAGAGCCCCAGATTTGCTGTTGTCCTGGAGAGCTTGCAGAGCACTGGGGAAAGGCAGGCAGAGAATTCCCTGCTAGCACCTTCTCTGTGCCTGGGAAGCAGAAGTGTTCACATTGCTTCGCAGAATCGCTTTTGTGCAGAAAACACTAAAACTTGTTCAGAACGAAAGAAAGCACAGAGCCCCAGATTTGCTGTTGTCGTGGAGAGCTTGCAGAGCACTGGGGAAAGGCAGGCATAGAATTCCCTGCTAGCATCTTCTCTGTGCCTGGGAAGCAGAAGTGTTCACATTGCTTCGCAGAATCGCTTTTGTGCAGAAAACAGTAACACTTGTTCAGAACGAAAGAAAGCACAGAGCCCCAGATTTTATGTTGTCCTGGAGAGCTTGCAGAGCACTGGGGAAAGGCAGGCAGAGAATTCCCTGATAGCACCTTCTCTGTGCCTGGGAAGCAGAAGTGTTCACGTTGCTGCGCAGAATCGATTTTTTTCAGAAAACAGTAACACGTGTTCACAACGAAAGAAAGCACTGAGACCCAGATTTGTTGTTGTCCTGGAGAGCTTGCAGAGCACTGGGGAAAGGCAGGCATAGAATTCCCTGCTAGCACCTTCTCTGTGCCTGGGAAGCAGAAGTGTTCACATTGCTTCGCAGAATCGCTTTTGTGCAGAAAACACTAAAACTTGTTCAGAACGAAAGAAAGCACAGAGCCCCAGATTTGCTGTTGTCCTGGAGAGCTTGCAGAGCACTGGGGAAAGGCAGGCATAGAATTCCCTGCTAGCACCTTCTCTGTGCCTGGGAAGCAGAAGTGTTCACATTGCTTCGCAGAATCGCTTTTGTGCAGAAAAGACTAAAACTTGTTCAGAACGAAAGAAAGCACAGAGCCCCAGATTTGCTGTTGTCCTGGAGAGCTTGCAGAGCCCTGGGGAAAGGCAGGCAGAGAATTCCCTGCTAGCACCTTCTCTGTGCCTGGGAAGCAGAAGTGTTCACATTGCTTCGCAGAATCGCTTTTGTGCAGAAAACAGTAACACTTGTTCAGAACGAAAGAAAGCACAGAGCCCCAGATTTTATGCTGTCCTGGAGAGCTTGCAGAGCACTGGGGAAAGGCAGGCAGAGAATTCCCTGCTAGCACCTTCTCTGTGCCTGGGAAGCAGAAGTGTTCACATTGCTTCGCAGAATCGCTTTTGTGCAGAAAACACTAACACTTGTTCAGAACGAAAGAAAGCACAGAGCCCCAGATTTTATGTTGTCCTGGAGAGCTTGCAGAGCAGTGGGGGAAGGCAGGCAGAGAATTCCCTGCTAGCACCTTCTCTGTGCCTGGGAATCAGAAGTGTTCACGTTGCTGCGCAGAATCGATTTTTTCCGGAAAACAGTAACATGTGTTCACAACGAAAGAAAGCACAGAGCCCCAGATTTTATGTTGTCCTGGAGAGCTTGCAGAGCACTGGGGAAAGGCAGGCATAGAATTCCCTGCTAGCACCTTCTCTGTGCCTGGGAAGCAGAAGTGTTCACATTGCTTCGCAGAATCGCTTTTGTGCAGAAAACAGTAACACTTGTTCAGAACGAAAGAAAGCACAGAGCCCCAGACTTTATGTTGTCCTGGAGAGCTTGCAGAGCCCTGGGGAAAGGCAGGCAGAGAATTCCCTGCTAGCACCTTCTCTGTGCCTGGGAAGCAGAAGTGTTCACATTGCTTCGCAGAATCGCTTTTGTGCAGAAAACAGTAACACTTGTTCAGAACGAAAGAAAGCACAGAGCCCCAGATTTGCTGTTGTTCTGGAGAGCTTGCAGAGCACTGGGGAAAGGCAGGCAGAGAATTCCCTGCTAGCACCTTCTCTGTGCCTGGGAACCAGAAGTGTTCACATTGCTTCGCAGAATCGCTTTTGTGCAGAAAACAGTAACACTTGTTCAGAACGAAAGAAAGCACAGAGCCCCAGATTTTATGTTGTCCTGGAGAGCTTGCAGAGCACTGGGGAAAGGCAGGCATAGAATTCCCTGCTAGCACCTTCTCTGTGCCTGGGAAGCAGAAGTGTTCACATTGCTTCGCAGAATCGCTTTTGTGGAGAAAACACTAAAACTTGTTCAGAACGAAAGAAAGCACAGAGCCCCAGATTTGCTGTTGTCCTGGAGAGCTTGCAGAGCCCTGGGGAAAGGCAGGCAGAGAATTCCCTGCTAGCACCTTCTCTGTGCCTGGGAAGCAGAAGTGTTCACATTGCTTCGCAGAATCGCTTTTGTGCAGAAAACAGTAACACTTGTTCAGAACGAAAGAAAGCACAGAGCCCCAGATTTTATGCTGTCCTGGAGAGCTTGCAGAGCACTGGGGAAAGGCAGGCAGAGAATTCCCTGCTAGCACCTTCTCTGTGCCTGGGAAGCAGAAGTGTTCACATTGCTTCGCAGAATCGCTTTTGTGCAGAAAACACTAACACTTGTTCAGAACGAAAGAAAGCACAGAGCCCCAGATTTTATGTTGTCCTGGAGAGCTTGCAGAGCAGTGGGGGAAGGCAGGCAGAGAATTCCCTGCTAGCACCTTCTCTGTGCCTGGGAATCAGAAGTGTTCACGTTGCTGCGCAGAATCGATTTTTTCCGGAAAACAGTAACATGTGTTCACAACGAAAGAAAGCACAGAGCCCCAGATTTTATGTTGTCCTGGAGAGCTTGCAGAGCACTGGGGAAAGGCAGGCATAGAATTCCCTGCTAGCACCTTCTCTGTGCCTGGGAAGCAGAAGTGTTCACATTGCTTCGCAGAATCGCTTTTGTGCAGAAAACAGTAACACTTGTTCAGAACGAAAGAAAGCACAGAGCCCCAGACTTTATGTTGTCCTGGAGAGCTTGCAGAGCCCTGGGGAAAGGCAGGCAGAGAATTCCCTGCTAGCACCTTCTCTGTGCCTGGGAAGCAGAAGTGTTCACATTGCTTCGCAGAATCGCTTTTGTGCAGAAAACAGTAACACTTGTTCAGAACGAAAGAAAGCACAGAGCCCCAGATTTTATGTTGTCCTGGAGAGCTTGCAGAGCACTGGGGAAAGGCAGGCAGAGAATTCCCTGCTAGCACCTTCTCTGTGCCTGGGAAGCAGAAGTGTTCACATTGCTTCGCAGAATCGCTTTTGTGCAGAAAACAGTAACACTTGTTCAGAACGAAAGAAAGCACAGAGCCCCAGACTTTATGTTGTCCTGGAGAGCTTGCAGAGCCCTGGGGAAAGGCAGGCAGAGCATTCCCTGCTAGCACCTTCTCTGTGCCTGGGAAGCAGAAGTGTTCACATTGCTGTGCAGAATCACTTTTGTGCAGAAAACAGTAACACGTGTTCACAACGAAAGAAAGCACAGAGCCCCAGACTTTATGTTGTCCTGGAGAGCTTGCAGAGCAGTGGGGGAAGGCAGGCAGAGAATTCCCTGCTAGCACCTTCTCTGTGCCTGGGAATCAGAAGTGTTCACGTTGCTGCGCAGAATCAATTTTTTCCGGAAAACAGTAACATGTGTTCACAACGAAAGAAAGCACTGAGACCCAGATTTGTTGTTGTCCTGGAGAGCTTGCAGAGCACTGGGGAAAGGCAGGCAGAGAATTCCCTGCTAGCACCTTCTCTGTGCCTGGGAATCAGAAGTGTTCACATTGCTTCGCAGAATCGCTTTTGTGCAGAAAACACTAAAACTTGTTCAGAACGAAAGAAAGCACAGAGCCCCAGATTTGCTGTTGTCCTGGAGAGCTTGCAGAGCACTGGGGAAAGGCAGGCAGAGAATTCCCTGCTAGCACCTTCTCTGTGCCTGGGAAGCAGAAGTGTTCACATTGCTTCGCAGAATCGCTTTTGTGCAGAAAACAGTAACACTTGTTCAGAACGAAAGAAAGCACAGAGCCCCAGATTTTATGTTGTCCTGGAGAGCTTGCAGAGCACTGGGGAAAGGCAGGCAGAGAAGTCCCTGCTAGCACCTTCTCTGTGCCTGGGAAGCAGAAGTGTTCACATTGCTTCGCAGAATCGCTTTTGTGCAGAAAACACTAAAACTTGTTCAGAACGAAAGAAAGCACAGAGCCCCAGATTTGCTGTTGTTCTGGAGAGCTTGCAGAGCAGTGGGGGAAGGCAGGCAGAGAATTCCCTGCTAGCACCTTCTCTGTGCCTGGGAATCAGAAGTGTTCACGTTGCTGCGCAGAATCGATTTTTTCCGGAAAACAGTAACATGTGTTCACAACGAAAGAAAGCACAGAGCCCCAGATTTTATGTTGTCCTGGAGAGCTTGCAGAGCACTGGGGAAAGGCAGGCATAGAATTCCCTGCTAGCACCTTCTCTGTGCCTGGGAAGCAGAAGTGTTCACATTGCTTCGCAGAATCGCTTTTGTGCAGAAAACAGTAACACTTGTTCAGAACGAAAGAAAGCACAGAGCCCCAGACTTTATGTTGTCCTGGAGAGCTTGCAGAGCCCTGGGGAAAGGCAGGCAGAGAATTCCCTGCTAGCACCTTCTCTGTGCCTGGGAAGCAGAAGTGTTCACATTGCTTCGCAGAATCGCTTTTGTGCAGAAAACAGTAACACTTGTTCAGAACGAAAGAAAGCACAGAGCCCCAGATTTTATGTTGTCCTGGAGAGCTTGCAGAGCACTGGGGAAAGGCAGGCAGAGAATTCCCTGCTAGCACCTTCTCTGTGCCTGGGAAGCAGAAGTGTTCACATTGCTTCGCAGAATCGCTTTTGTGCAGAAAACAGTAACACTTGTTCAGAACGAAAGAAAGCACAGAGCCCCAGACTTTATGTTGTCCTGGAGAGCTTGCAGAGCCCTGGGGAAAGGCAGGCAGAGCATTCCCTGCTAGCACCTTCTCTGTGCCTGGGAAGCAGAAGTGTTCACATTGCTGTGCAGAATCACTTTTGTGCAGAAAACAGTAACACGTGTTCACAACGAAAGAAAGCACAGAGCCCCAGACTTTATGTTGTCCTGGAGAGCTTGCAGAGCAGTGGGGGAAGGCAGGCAGAGAATTCCCTGCTAGCACCTTCTCTGTGCCTGGGAATCAGAAGTGTTCACGTTGCTGCGCAGAATCAATTTTTTCCGGAAAACAGTAACATGTGTTCACAGCGAAAGAAAGCACTGAGACCCAGATTTGTTGTTGTCCTGGAGAGCTTGCAGAGCACTGGGGAAAGGCAGGCAGAGAATTCCCTGCTAGCACCTTCTCTGTGCCTGGGAAACAGAAGTGTTCACATTGCTTCGCAGAATCGCTTTTGTGCAGAAAACACTAAAACTTGTTCAGAACGAAAGAAAGCACAGAGCCCCAGATTTGCTGTTGTCCTGGAGAGCTTGCAGAGCACTGGGGAAAGGCAGGCAGAGAATTCCCTGCTAGCACCTTCTCTGTGCCTGGGAAGCAGAAGTGTTCACATTGCTTCGCAGAATCGCTTTTGTGCAGAAAACAGTAACACTTGTTCAGAACGAAAGAAAGCACAGAGCCCCAGATTTTATGTTGTCCTGGAGAGCTTGCAGAGCACTGGGGAAAGGCAGGCAGAGAAGTCCCTGCTAGCACCTTCTCTGTGCCTGGGAAGCAGAAGTGTTCACATTGCTTCGCAGAATCGCTTTTGTGCAGAAAACACTAAAACTTGTTCAGAACGAAAGAAAGCACAGAGCCCCAGATTTGCTGTTGTTCTGGAGAGCTTGCAGAGCAGTGGGGGAAGGCAGGCAGAGAATTCCCTGCTAGCACCTTCTCTGTGCCTGGGAATCAGAAGTGTTCACGTTGCTGCGCAGAATCGATTTTTTCCGGAAAACAGTAACATGTGTTCACAACGAAAGAAAGCACAGAGCCCCAGATTTTATGTTGTCCTGGAGAGCTTGCAGAGCACTGGGGAAAGGCAGGCATAGAATTCCCTGATAGCACCTTCTCTGTGCCTGGGAAGCAGAAGTGTTCACATTGCTTCGCAGAATCGCTTTTGTGCAGAAAACAGTAACACTTGTTCAGAACGAAAGAAAGCACAGAGCCCCAGACTTTATGTTGTCCTGGAGAGCTTGCAGAGCACTGGGGAAAGGCAGGCATAGAATTCCCTGCTAGCACCTTCTCTGTGCCTGGGAAGCAGAAGTGTTCACATTGCTTCGCAGAATTGCTTTTGTGCAGAAAACACTAAAACTTGTTCAGAACGAAAGAAAGCACAGAGCCCCAGATTTGCTGTTGTCCTGGAGAGCTTGCAGAGCACTGGGGAAAGGCAGGCAGAGAATTCCCTGCTAGCACCTTCTCTGTGCCTGGGAAGCAGAAGTGTTCACATTGCTTCGCAGAATCGCTTTTGTGCAGAAAACACTAACACTTGTTCAGAACGAAAGAAAGCACAGAGCCCCAGATTTGCTGTTGTCCTGGAGAGCTTGCAGAGCACTGGGGAAAGGCAGGCATAGAATTCCCTGCTAGCACCTTCTCTGTGCCTGGGAACCAGAAGTGTTCACATTGCTTCGCAGAATCGCTTTTGTGCAGAAAACACTAAAACTTGTTCAGAACGAAAGAAAGCACAGAGCCCCAGATTTGCTGTTGTCCTGGAGAGCTTGCAGAGCCCTGGGGAAAGGCAGGCAGAGAATTCCCTGCTAGCACCTTCTCTGTGCCTGGGAAGCAGAAGTGTTCACATTGCTTCGCAGAATCGCTTTTGTGCAGAAAACAGTAACACTTGTTCAGAACGAAAGAAAGCACAGAGCCCCAGATTTTATGTTGTCCTGGAGAGCTTGCAGAGCACTGGGGAAAGGCAGGCAGAGAATTCCCTGCTAGCACCTTCTCTGTGCCTGGGAAGCAGAAGTGTTCACATTGCTTCGCAGAATCGCTTTTGTGCAGAAAACAGTAACACTTGTTCAGAACGAAAGAAAGCACAGAGCCCCAGACTTTATGTTGTCCTGGAGAGCTTGCAGAGCACTGGGGAAAGGCAGGCAGAGCATTCCCTGCTAGCACCTTCTCTGTGCCTGGGAAGCAGAAGTGTTCACATTGCTGTGCAGAATGACTTTTGTGCAGAAAACAGTAACACGTGTTCACAACGAAAGAAAGCACAGAGCCCCAGATCTGCTGTTGTCCTGGAGAGCTTGCAGAGCACTGGGGAAAGGCAGGCAGAGAATTCCCTGCTAGCACCTTCTCTGTGCCTGTTCACATTGCTTCGCAGAATCGCTTTTGTGCAGAAAACAGTAACACTTGTTCAGAACGAAAGAAAGCACAGAGCCCCAGATTTTATGTTGTCCTGGAGAGCTTGCAGAGCAGTGGGGGAAGGCAGGCAGAGAATTCCCTGCTAGCACCTTCTCTGTGCCTGGGAAGCAGAAGTGTTCACATTGCTTCGCAGAATCGCTTTTGTGCAGAAAACACTAAAACTTGTTCAGAACGAAAGAAAGCACAGAGCCCCAGATTTGCTGTTGTCCTGGAGAGCTTGCAGAGCACTGGGGAAAGGCAGGCATAGAATTCCCTGCTAGCACCTTCTCTGTGCCTGGGAAGCAGAAGTGTTCACATTGCTTCGCAGAATCGCTTTTGTGCAGAAAACAGTAACACTTGTTCAGAACGAAAGAAAGCACAGAGCCCCAGATTTTATGTTGTCCTGGAGAGCTTGCAGAGCACTGGGGAAAGGCAGGCAGAGAATTCCCTGCTAGCACCTTCTCTGTGCCTGGGAAGCAGAAGTGTTCACATTGCTTCGCAGAATCGCTTTTGTGCAGAAAACAGTAACACTTCTTCAGAACGAAAGAAAGCACAGAGCCCCAGACTTTATGTTGTCCTGGAGAGCTTGCAGAGCCCTGGGGAAAGGCAGGCAGAGAATTCCCTGCTAGCACCTTCTCTGTGCCTGGGAAGCAGAAGTGTTCACATTGCTGTGCAGAATCACTTTTGTGCAGAAAACAGTAACATGTGTTCACAACGAAAGAAAGCACAGAGCCCCAGATCTGCTGTTGTCCTGGAGAGCTTGCAGAGCACTGGGGAAAGGCAGGCAGAGAATTCCCTGCTAGCACCTTCTCTGTGCCTGTTCACATTGCTTCGCAGAATCGCTTTTGTGCAGAAAACAGTAACACTTGTTCAGAACGAAAGAAAGGACAGAGACCCAGATTTGTTGTTGTCCTGGAGAGCTTGCAGAGCACTGGGGAAAGGCAGGCAGAGAATTCCCTGCTAGCACCTTCTCTGTGCCTGGGAAGCAGAAGTGTTCACATTGCTTCGCAGAATCGCTTTTGTGCAGAAAACAGTAACACTTGTTCAGAACGAAAGAAAGCACAGAGCCCCAGATTTTATGTTGTCCTGGAGAGCTTGCAGAGCACTGGGGAAAGGCAGGCAGAGAAGTCCCTGCTAGCACCTTCTCTGTGCCTGGGAAGCAGAAGTGTTCACATTGCTTCGCAGAATCGCTTTTGTGCAGAAAACACTAAAACTTGTTCAGAACGAAAGAAAGCACAGAGCCCCAGATTTGCTGTTGTTCTGGAGAGCTTGCAGAGCAGTGGGGGAAGGCAGGCAGAGAATTCCCTGCTAGCACCTTCTCTGTGCCTGGGAATCAGAAGTGTTCACGTTGCTGCGCAGAATCGATTTTTTCCGGAAAACAGTAACATGTGTTCACAACGAAAGAAAGCACAGAGCCCCAGATTTTATGTTGTCCTGGAGAGCTTGCAGAGCACTGGGGAAAGGCAGGCATAGAATTCCCTGATA
Source organism: Strix uralensis (assembly GCF_047716275.1). NCBI lineage: Eukaryota > Metazoa > Chordata > Aves > Strigiformes > Strigidae > Strix > Strix uralensis. Next base: position 86,275,205 of record NC_133975.1, read on the forward strand.
GCACCTTCTCTGTGCCTGGGAAGCAGAAGTGTTCACATTGCTTCGCAGAATCGCTTTTGTGCAGAAAACAGTAACACTTGTTCAGAACGAAAGAAAGCACAGAGCCCCAGACTTTATGTTGTCCTGGAGAGCTTGCAGAGCACTGGGGAAAGGCAGGCATAGAATTCCCTGCTAGCACCTTCTCTGTGCCTGGGAAGCAGAAGTGTTCACATTGCTTCGCAGAATTGCTTTTGTGCAGAAAACACTAAAACTTGTTCAGAACGAAAGAAAGCACAGAGCCCCAGATTTGCTGTTGTCCTGGAGAGCTTGCAGAGCACTGGGGAAAGGCAGGCAGAGAATTCCCTGCTAGCACCTTCTCTGTGCCTGGGAAGCAGAAGTGTTCACATTGCTTCGCAGAATCGCTTTTGTGCAGAAAACACTAACACTTGTTCAGAACGAAAGAAAGCACAGAGCCCCAGATTTGCTGTTGTCCTGGAGAGCTTGCAGAGCACTGGGGAAAGGCAGGCATAGAATTCCCTGCTAGCACCTTCTCTGTGCCTGGGAACCAGAAGTGTTCACATTGCTTCGCAGAATCGCTTTTGTGCAGAAAACACTAAAACTTGTTCAGAACGAAAGAAAGCACAGAGCCCCAGATTTGCTGTTGTCCTGGAGAGCTTGCAGAGCCCTGGGGAAAGGCAGGCAGAGAATTCCCTGCTAGCACCTTCTCTGTGCCTGGGAAGCAGAAGTGTTCACATTGCTTCGCAGAATCGCTTTTGTGCAGAAAACAGTAACACTTGTTCAGAACGAAAGAAAGCACAGAGCCCCAGATTTTATGTTGTCCTGGAGAGCTTGCAGAGCACTGGGGAAAGGCAGGCAGAGAATTCCCTGCTAGCACCTTCTCTGTGCCTGGGAAGCAGAAGTGTTCACATTGCTTCGCAGAATCGCTTTTGTGCAGAAAACAGTAACACTTGTTCAGAACGAAAGAAAGCACAGAGCCCCAGACTTTATGTTGTCCTGGAGAGCTTGCAGAGCACTGGGGAAAGGCAGGCAGAGAATTCCCTGCTAGCACCTTCTCTGTGCCTGGGAAGCAGAAGTGTTCACATTGCTGTGCAGAATGACTTTTGTGCAGAAAACAGTAACACGTGTTCACAACGAAAGAAAGCACAGAGCCCCAGATCTGCTGTTGTCCTGGAGAGCTTGCAGAGCACTGGGGAAAGGCAGGCAGAGAATTCCCTGCTAGCACCTTCTCTGTGCCTGTTCACATTGCTTCGCAGAATCGCTTTTGTGCAGAAAACAGTAACACTTGTTCAGAACGAAAGAAAGCACAGAGCCCCAGATTTTATGCTGTCCTGGAGAGCTTGCAGAGCACTGGGGAAAGGCAGGCAGAGAATTCCCTGCTAGCACCTTCTCTGTGCCTGGGAAGCAGAAGTGTTCACATTGCTTCGCAGAATCGCTTTTGTGCAGAAAACACTAAAACTTGTTCAGAACGAAAGAAAGCACAGAGCCCCAGATTTGCTGTTGTCCTGGAGAGCTTGCAGAGCACTGGGGAAAGGCAGGCATAGAATTCCCTGCTAGCACCTTCTCTGTGCCTGGGAAGCAGAAGTGTTCACATTGCTTCGCAGAATCGCTTTTGTGCAGAAAACAGTAACACTTGTTCAGAACGAAAGAAAGCACAGAGCCCCAGATTTTATGTTGTCCTGGAGAGCTTGCAGAGCACTGGGGAAAGGCAGGCAGAGAATTCCCTGCTAGCACCTTCTCTGTGCCTGGGAAGCAGAAGTGTTCACATTGCTTCGCAGAATCGCTTTTGTGCAGAAAACAGTAACACTTCTTCAGAACGAAAGAAAGCACAGAGCCCCAGACTTTATGTTGTCCTGGAGAGCTTGCAGAGCCCTGGGGAAAGGCAGGCAGAGAATTCCCTGCTAGCACCTTCTCTGTGCCTGGGAAGCAGAAGTGTTCACATTGCTGTGCAGAATCACTTTTGTGCAGAAAACAGTAACATGTGTTCACAACGAAAGAAAGCACAGAGCCCCAGATCTGCTGTTGTCCTGGAGAGCTTGCAGAGCACTGGGGAAAGGCAGGCAGAGAATTCCCTGCTAGCACCTTCTCTGTGCCTGTTCACATTGCTTCGCAGAATCGCTTTTGTGCAGAAAACAGTAACACTTGTTCACAACGAAAGAAAGCACAAAGCCCCAGACTTTATGTTGTCCTGGAGAGCTTGCAGAGCACTGGGGAAAGGCAGGCAGAGAATTCCCTGCTAGCACCTTCTCTGTGCCTGTTCACATTGCTTCGCAGAATCGCTTTTGTGCAGAAAACAGTAACACTTGTTCAGAACGAAAGAAAGTACAGAGCCCCAGATTTGCTGTTGTCCTGGAGAGCTTGCAGAGCCCTGGGGAAAGGCAGGCAGAGAATTCCCTGCTAGCACCTTCTCTGTGCCTGGGAATCAGAAGTGTTCACGTTGCTGCGCAGAATCGATTTTTTCCGGAAAACAGTAACATGTGTTCACAACGAAAGAAAGCACTGAGACCCAGATTTGTTGTTGTCCTGGAGAGCTTGCAGAGCACTGGGGAAACGCAGGCAGAGAATTCCCTGCTAGCACCTTCTCTGTGCCTGGGAAGCAGAAGTGTTCACATTGCTTCGCAGAATCGCTTTTGTGCAGAAAACAGTAACACTTCTTCAGAACGAAAGAAAGCACAGAACCCCAGACTTTATGTTGTCCTGGAGAGCTTGCAGAGCCCTGGGGAAAGGCAGGCAGAGAATTCCCTGCTAGCACCTTCTCTGTGCCTGGGAAGCAGAAGTGTTCACATTGCTGTGCAGAATCACTTTTGTGCAGAAAACAGTAACACGTGTTCACATCGAAAGAATGCACAGAGCCCCAGATCTGCTGTTGTCCTGGAGAGCTTGCAGAGCACTGGGGAAAGGCAGGCATAGAATTCCCTGCTAGCACCTTCTCTGTGCCTGTTCACATTGCTTCGCAGAATCTCTTTTGTGCAGAAAACACTAACACTTGTTCAGAACGAAAGAAAGCACAGAGCCCCAGATTTTATGTTGTCCTGGAGAGCTTGCAGAGCAGTGGGGGAAGGCAGGCAGAGAATTCCCTGCTAGCACCTTCTCTGTGCCTGGGAAGCAGAAGTGTTCACATTGCTTCGCAGAATGGCTTTTGTGCAGAAAACACTAACACTTGTTCAGAACGAAAGAAAGCACAGAGCCCCAGATTTTATGTTGTCCTGGAGAGCTTGCAGAGCAGTGGGGGAAGGCAGGCAGAGAATTCCCTGCTAGCACCTTCTCTGTGCCTGGGAATCAGAAGTGTTCACGTTGCTGCGCAGAATCAATTTTTTCCGGAAAACAGTAACATGTGTTCACAACGAAAGAAAGCACTGAGACCCAGATTTGTTGTTGTCCTGGAGAGCTTGCAGAGCACTGGGGAAAGGCAGGCAGAGAATTCCCTGCTAGCACCTTCTCTGTGCCTGGGAAACAGAAGTGTTCACATTGCTTCGCAGAATCGCTTTTGTGCAGAAAACACTAAAACTTGTTCAGAACGAAAGAAAGCACAGAGCCCCAGATTTGCTGTTGTCCTGGAGAGCTTGCAGAGCACTGGGGAAAGGCAGGCGTAGAATTCCCTGCTAGCACCTTCTCTGTGCCTGGGAAGCAGAAGTGTTCACATTGCTTCGCAGAATCGCTTTTGTGCAGAAAACACTAAAACTTGTTCAGAACGAAAGAAAGCACAGAGCCCCAGATTTGCTGTTGTCCTGGAGAGCTTGCAGAGCACTGGGGAAAGGCAGGCAGAGAAGTCCCTGCTAGCACCTTCTCTGTGCCTGGGAAGCAGAAGTGTTCACATTGCTTCGCAGAATCGCTTTTGTGCAGAAAACACTAAAACTTGTTCAGAACGAAAGAAAGCACAGAGCCCCAGATTTGCTGTTGTTCTGGAGAGCTTGCAGAGCACTGGGGAAAGGCAGGCATAGAATTCCCTGCTAGCACCTTCTCTGTGCCTGGGAAGCAGAAGTGTTCACATTGCTTCGCAGAATCGCTTTTGTGCAGAAAACACTAAAACTTGTTCAGAACGAAAGAAAGCACAGAGCCCCAGACTTTATGTTGTCCTGGAGAGCTTGCAGAGCACTGGGGAAAGGCAGGCAGAGCATTCCCTGCTAGCACCTTCTCTGTGCCTGTTCACATTGCTTCGCAGAATCGCTTTTGTGCAGAAAACACTAACACTTGTTCAGAACGAAAGAAAGCACAGAGCCCCAGATTTGCTGTTGTCCTGGAGAGCTTGCAGAGCACTGGGGAAAGGCAGGCAGAGAATTCCCTGCTAGCACCTTCTCTGTGCCTGGGAAGCAGAAGTGTTCACATTGCTTCGCAGAATCGCTTTTGTGCAGAAAACACTAAAACTTGTTCAGAACGAAAGAAAGCACAGAGCCCCAGATTTTATGTTGTCCTGGAGAGCTTGCAGAGCACTGGCGAAAGGCAGGCAGAGAATTCCCTGATAGCACCTTCTCTGTGCCTGGGAAGCAGAAGTGTTCACGTTGCTGCGCAGAATCGATTTTTTTCAGAAAACAGTAACACGTGTTCACAACGAAAGAAAGCACTGAGACCCAGATTTGTTGTTGTCCTGGAGAGCTTGCAGAGCACTGGGGAAAGGCAGGCATAGAATTCCCTGCTAGCACCTTCTCTGTGCCTGAGAAGCAGAAGTGTTCACATTGCTTCGCAGAATTGCTTTTGTGCAGAAAACACTAAAACTTGTTCAGAACGAAAGAAAGCACAGAGCCCCAGATTTGCTGTTGTCCTGGAGAGCTTGCAGAGCACTGGGGAAAGGCAGGCAGAGAATTCCCTGCTAGCACCTTCTCTGTGCCTGGGAAGCAGAAGTGTTCACATTGCTTCGCAGAATCGCTTTTGTGCAGAAAACACTAAAACTTGTTCAGAACGAAAGAAAGCACAGAGCCCCAGATTTGCTGTTGTCCTGGAGAGCTTGCAGAGCACTGGGGAAAGGCAGGCATAGAATTCCCTGCTAGCACCTTCTCTGTGCCTGGGAAGCAGAAGTGTTCACATTGCTTCGCAGAATCGCTTTTGTGCAGAAAAGACTAAAACTTGTTCAGAACGAAAGAAAGCACAGAGCCCCAGATTTGCTGTTGTCCTGGAGAGCTTGCAGAGCCCTGGGGAAAGGCAGGCAGAGAATTCCCTGCTAGCACCTTCTCTGTGCCTGGGAAGCAGAAGTGTTCACATTGCTTCGCAGAATCGCTTTTGTGCAGAAAACAGTAACACTTGTTCAGAACGAAAGAAAGCACAGAGCCCCAGATTTTATGCTGTCCTGGAGAGCTTGCAGAGCACTGGGGAAAGGCAGGCAGAGAATTCCCTGCTAGCACCTTCTCTGTGCCTGGGAAGCAGAAGTGTTCACATTGCTTCGCAGAATCGCTTTTGTGCAGAAAACACTAACACTTGTTCAGAACGAAAGAAAGCACAGAGCCCCAGATTTTATGTTGTCCTGGAGAGCTTGCAGAGCAGTGGGGGAAGGCAGGCAGAGAATTCCCTGCTAGCACCTTCTCTGTGCCTGGGAATCAGAAGTGTTCACGTTGCTGCGCAGAATCGATTTTTTCCGGAAAACAGTAACATGTGTTCACAACGAAAGAAAGCACAGAGCCCCAGATTTTATGTTGTCCTGGAGAGCTTGCAGAGCACTGGGGAAAGGCAGGCATAGAATTCCCTGCTAGCACCTTCTCTGTGCCTGGGAAGCAGAAGTGTTCACATTGCTTCGCAGAATCGCTTTTGTGCAGAAAACAGTAACACTTGTTCAGAACGAAAGAAAGCACAGAGCCCCAGACTTTATGTTGTCCTGGAGAGCTTGCAGAGCCCTGGGGAAAGGCAGGCAGAGAATTCCCTGCTAGCACCTTCTCTGTGCCTGGGAAGCAGAAGTGTTCACATTGCTTCGCAGAATCGCTTTTGTGCAGAAAACAGTAACACTTGTTCAGAACGAAAGAAAGCACAGAGCCCCAGATTTTATGTTGTCCTGGAGAGCTTGCAGAGCACTGGGGAAAGGCAGGCAGAGAATTCCCTGCTAGCACCTTCTCTGTGCCTGGGAAGCAGAAGTGTTCACATTGCTTCGCAGAATCGCTTTTGTGCAGAAAACAGTAACACTTGTTCAGAACGAAAGAAAGCACAGAGCCCCAGATTTGCTGTTGTTCTGGAGAGCTTGCAGAGCACTGGGGAAAGGCAGGCATAGAATTCCCTGCTAGCACCTTCTCTGTGCCTGGGAAGCAGAAGTGTTCACATTGCTTCGCAGAATCGCTTTTGTGCAGAAAACAGTAACACTTGTTCAGAACGAAAGAAAGCACAGAGCCCCAGATTTTATGTTGTCCTGGAGAGCTTGCAGAGCACTGGGGAAAGGCAGGCATAGAATTCCCTGCTAGCACCTTCTCTGTGCCTGGGAAGCAGAAGTGTTCACATTGCTTCGCAGAATCGCTTTTGTGGAGAAAACACTAAAACTTGTTCAGAACGAAAGAAAGCACAGAGCCCCAGATTTTATGTTGTCCTGGAGAGCTTGCAGAGCCCTGGGGAAAGGCAGGCAGAGAATTCCCTGCTAGCACCTTCTCTGTGCCTGGGAAGCAGAAGTGTTCACATTGCTTCGCAGAATCGCTTTTGTGCAGAAAACAGTAACACTTGTTCAGAACGAAAGAAAGCACAGAGCCCCAGATTTTATGCTGTCCTGGAGAGCTTGCAGAGCACTGGGGAAAGGCAGGCAGAGAATTCCCTGCTAGCACCTTCTCTGTGCCTGGGAAGCAGAAGTGTTCACATTGCTTCGCAGAATCGCTTTTGTGCAGAAAACACTAACACTTGTTCAGAACGAAAGAAAGCACAGAGCCCCAGATTTTATGTTGTCCTGGAGAGCTTGCAGAGCAGTGGGGGAAGGCAGGCAGAGAATTCCCTGCTAGCACCTTCTCTGTGCCTGGGAATCAGAAGTGTTCACGTTGCTGCGCAGAATCGATTTTTTCCGGAAAACAGTAACATGTGTTCACAACGAAAGAAAGCACAGAGCCCCAGATTTTATGTTGTCCTGGAGAGCTTGCAGAGCACTGGGGAAAGGCAGGCAGAGAATTCCCTGCTAGCACCTTCTCTGTGCCTGGGAAGCAGAAGTGTTCACATTGCTTCGCAGAATCGCTTTTGTGCAGAAAACAGTAACACTTGTTCAGAACGAAAGAAAGCACAGAGCCCCAGACTTTATGTTGTCCTGGAGAGCTTGCAGAGCCCTGGGGAAAGGCAGGCAGAGAATTCCCTGCTAGCACCTTCTCTGTGCCTGGGAAGCAGAAGTGTTCACATTGCTTCGCAGAATCGCTTTTGTGCAGAAAACAGTAACACTTGTTCAGAACGAAAGAAAGCACAGAGCCCCAGATTTTATGCTGTCCTGGAGAGCTTGCAGAGCACTGGGGAAAGGCAGGCAGAGAATTCCCTGCTAGCACCTTCTCTGTGCCTGGGAAGCAGAAGTGTTCACATTGCTTCGCAGAATCGCTTTTGTGCAGAAAACAGTAACACTTGTTCAGAACGAAAGAAAGCACAGAGCCCCAGACTTTATGTTGTCCTGGAGAGCTTGCAGAGCCCTGGGGAAAGGCAGGCAGAGCATTCCCTGCTAGCACCTTCTCTGTGCCTGGGAAGCAGAAGTGTTCACATTGCTGTGCAGAATCACTTTTGTGCAGAAAACAGTAACACGTGTTCACAACGAAAGAAAGCACAGAGCCCCAGACTTTATGTTGTCCTGGAGAGCTTGCAGAGCAGTGGGGGAAGGCAGGCAGAGAATTCCCTGCTAGCACCTTCTCTGTGCCTGGGAATCAGAAGTGTTCACGTTGCTGCGAAGAATCAATTTTTTCCGGAAAACAGTAACATGTGTTCACAACGAAAGAAAGCACTGAGACCCAGATTTGTTGTTGTCCTGGAGAGCTTGCAGAGCACTGGGGAAAGGCAGGCAGAGAATTCCCTGCTAGCACCTTCTCTGTGCCTGGGAAACAGAAGTGTTCACATTGCTTCGCAGAATCGCTTTTGTGCAGAAAAGACTAAAACTTGTTCAGAACGAAAGAAAGCACAGAGCCCCAGATTTGCTGTTGTCCTGGAGAGCTTGCAGAGCACTGGGGAAAGGCAGGCAGAGAATTCCCTGCTAGCACCTTCTCTGTGCCTGGGAAGCAGAAGTGTTCACATTGCTTCGCAGAATCGCTTTTGTGCAGAAAACACTAAAACTTGTTCAGAACGAAAGAAAGCACAGAGCCCCAGATTTGCTGTTGTCCTGGAGAGCTTGCAGAGCCCTGGGGAAAGGCAGGCAGAGAATTCCCTGCTAGCACCTTCTCTGTGCCTGGGAAGCAGAAGTGTTCACATTGCTTCGCAGAATCGCTTTTGTGCAGAAAACAGTAACACTTGTTCAGAACGAAAGAAAGCACAGAGCCCCAGATTTTATGTTGTCCTGGAGAGCTTGCAGAGCACTGGGGAAAGGCAGGCAGAGAAGTCCCTGCTAGCACCTTCTCTGTGCCTGGGAAGCAGAAGTGTTCACATTGCTTCGCAGAATCGCTTTTGTGCAGAAAACACTAAAACTTGTTCAGAACGAAAGAAAGCACAGAGCCCCAGATTTTATGTTGTCCTGGAGAGCTTGCAGAGCACTGGGGAAAGGCAGGCATAGAATTCCCTGCTAGCACCTTCTCTGTGCCTGGGAAGCAGAAGTGTTCACATTGCTTCGCAGAATCGCTTTTGTGGAGAAAACACTAAAACTTGTTCAGAACGAAAGAAAGCACAGAGCCCCAGATTTTATGTTGTCCTGGAGAGCTTGCAGAGCCCTGGGGAAAGGCAGGCAGAGAATTCCCTGCTAGCACCTTCTCTGTGCCTGGGAAGCAGAAGTGTTCACATTGCTTCGCAGAATCGCTTTTGTGCAGAAAACAGTAACACTTGTTCAGAACGAAAGAAAGCACAGAGCCCCAGATTTTATGCTGTCCTGGAGAGCTTGCAGAGCACTGGGGAAAGGCAGGCAGAGAATTCCCTGCTAGCACCTTCTCTGTGCCTGGGAAGCAGAAGTGTTCACATTGCTTCGCAGAATCGCTTTTGTGCAGAAAACACTAACACTTGTTCAGAACGAAAGAAAGCACAGAGCCCCAGATTTTATGTTGTCCTGGAGAGCTTGCAGAGCAGTGGGGGAAGGCAGGCAGAGAATTCCCTGCTAGCACCTTCTCTGTGCCTGGGAATCAGAAGTGTTCACGTTGCTGCGCAGAATCGATTTTTTCCGGAAAACAGTAACATGTGTTCACAACGAAAGAAAGCACAGAGCCCCAGATTTTATGTTGTCCTGGAGAGCTTGCAGAGCACTGGGGAAAGGCAGGCATAGAATTCCCTGCTAGCACCTTCTCTGTGCCTGGGAAGCAGAAGTGTTCACATTGCTTCGCAGAATCGCTTTTGTGCAGAAAACAGTAACACTTGTTCAGAACGAAAGAAAGCACAGAGCCCCAGACTTTATGTTGTCCTGGAGAGCTTGCAGAGCCCTGGGGAAAGGCAGGCAGAGAATTCCCTGCTAGCACCTTCTCTGTGCCTGGGAAGCAGAAGTGTTCACATTGCTTCGCAGAATCGCTTTTGTGCAGAAAACAGTAACACTTGTTCAGAACGAAAGAAAGCACAGAGCCCCAGATTTTATGCTGTCCTGGAGAGCTTGCAGAGCACTGGGGAAAGGCAGGCAGAGAATTCCCTGCTAGCACCTTCTCTGTGCCTGGGAAGCAGAAGTGTTCACATTGCTTCGCAGAATCGCTTTTGTGCAGAAAACACTAACACTTGTTCAGAACGAAAGAAAGCACAGAGCCCCAGACTTTATGTTGTCCTGGAGAGCTTGCAGAGCCCTGGGGAAAGGCAGGCAGAGCATTCCCTGCTAGCACCTTCTCTGTGCCTGGGAAGCAGAAGTGTTCACATTGCTGTGCAGAATCACTTTTGTGCAGAAAACAGTAACACGTGTTCACAACGAAAGAAAGCACAGAGCCCCAGACTTTATGTTGTCCTGGAGAGCTTGCAGAGCAGTGGGGGAAGGCAGGCAGAGAATTCCCTGCTAGCACCTTCTCTGTGCCTGGGAATCAGAAGTGTTCACGTTGCTGCGCAGAATCAATTTTTTTCCGGAAAACAGTAACATGTGTTCACAACGAAAGAAAGCACTGAGACCCAGATTTGTTGTTGTCCTGGAGAGCTTGCAGAGCACTGGGGAAAGGCAGGCAGAGAATTCCCTGCTAGCACCTTCTCTGTGCCTGGGAAACAGAAGTGTTCACATTGCTTCGCAGAATCGCTTTTGTGCAGAAAAGACTAAAACTTGTTCAGAACGAAAGAAAGCACTGAGACCCAGATTTGCTGTTGTCCTGGAGAGCTTGCAGAGCACTGGGGAAAGGCAGGCATAGAATTCCCTGCTAGCACCTTCTCTGTGCCTGGGAAGCAGAAGTGTTCACATTGCTTCGCAGAATCGCTTTTGTGCAGAAAACACTAAAACTTGTTCAGAACGAAAGAAAGCACAGAGCCCCAGATTTGCTGTTGTCCTGGAGAGCTTGCAGAGCCCTGGGGAAAGGCAGGCAGAGAATTCCCTGCTAGCACCTTCTCTGTGCCTGGGAAGCAGAAGTGTTCACATTGCTTCGCAGAATCGCTTTTGTGCAGAAAACAGTAACACTTGTTCAGAACGAAAGAAAGCACAGAGCCCCAGATTTTATGTTGTCCTGGAGAGCTTGCAGAGCACTGGGGAAAGGCAGGCAGAGAAGTCCCTGCTAGCACCTTCTCTGTGCCTGGGAAGCAGAAGTGTTCACATTGCTTCGCAGAATCGCTTTTGTGCAGAAAACACTAAAACTTGTTCAGAACGAAAGAAAGCACAGAGCCCCAGATTTGCTGTTGTCCTGGAGAGCTTGCAGAGCAGTGGGGGAAGGCAGGCAGAGAATTCCCTGCTAGCACCTTCTCTGTGCCTGGGAATCAGAAGTGTTCACGTTGCTGCGCAGAATCGATTTTTTCCGGAAAACAGTAACATGTGTTCACAACGAAAGAAAGCACAGAGCCCCAGATTTTATGTTGTCCTGGAGAGCTTGCAGAGCACTGGGGAAAGGCAGGCATAGAATTCCCTGATAGCACCTTCTCTGTGCCTGGGAAGCAGAAGTGTTCACATTGCTTCGCAGAATCGCTTTTGTGCAGAAAACAGTAACACTTGTTCAGAACGAAAGAAAGCACAGAGCCCCAGACTTTATGTTGTCCTGGAGAGCTTGCAGAGCCCTGGGGAAAGGCAGGCAGAGCATTCCCTGCTAGCACCTTCTCTGTGCCTGGGAAGCAGAAGTGTTCACATTGCTGTGCAGAATCACTTTTGTGCAGAAAACAGTAACACGTGTTCACAACGAAAGAAAGCACAGAGCCCCAGACTTTATGTTGTCCTGGAGAGCTTGCAGAGCAGTGGGGGAAGGCAGGCAGAGAATTCCCTGCTAGCACCTTCTCTGTGCCTGGGAAGCAGAAGTGTTCACATTGCTGCGCAGAATCAATTTTTTCCGGAAAACAGTAACACGTGTTCACAACGAAAGAAAGCACAGAGCCCCAGATTTTATGTTGTCCTGGAGAGCTTGCAGAGCACTGGGGAAAGGCAGGCAGAGAAGTCCCTGCTAGCACCTTCTCTGTGCCTGGGAAGCAGAAGTGTTCACATTGCTTCGCAGAATCGCTTTTGTGCAGAAAACAGTAACACTTGTTCAGAACGAAAGAAAGCACAGAGCCCCAGATTTTATGTTGTCCTGGAGAGCTTGCAGAGCACTGGGGAAAGGCAGGCATAGAATTCCCTGCTAGCACCTTCTCTGTGCCTGGGAAGCAGAAGTGTTCACATTGCTTCGCAGAATCGCTTTTGTGGAGAAAACACTAAAACTTGTTCAGAACGAAAGAAAGCACAGAGCCCCAGATTTGCTGTTGTCCTGGAGAGCTTGCAGAGCCCTGGGGAAAGGCAGGCAGAGAATTCCCTGCTAGCACCTTCTCTGTGCCTGGGAAGCAGAAGTGTTCACATTGCTTCGCAGAATCGCTTTTGTGCAGAAAACAGTAACACTTGTTCAGAACGAAAGAAAGCACAGAGCCCCAGATTTTATGTTGTCCTGGAGAGCTTGCAGAGCACTGGGGAAAGGCAGGCAGAGAAGTCCCTGCTAGCACCTTCTCTGTGCCTGGGAAGCAGAAGTGTTCACATTGCTTCGCAGAATCGCTTTTGTGCAGAAAACACTAAAACTTGTTCAGAACGAAAGAAAGCACAGAGCCCCAGATTTTATGTTGTCCTGGAGAGCTTGCAGAGCACTGGGGAAAGGCAGGCATAGAATTCCCTGCTAGCACCTTCTCTGTGCCTGGGAAGCAGAAGTGTTCACATTGCTTCGCAGAATCGCTTTTGTGGAGAAAACACTAAAACTTGTTCAGAACGAAAGAAAGCACAGAGCCCCAGATTTTATGTTGTCCTGGAGAGCTTGCAGAGCCCTGGGGAAAGGCAGGCAGAGAATTCCCTGCTAGCACCTTCTCTGTGCCTGGGAAGCAGAAGTGTTCACATTGCTTCGCAGAATCGCTTTTGTGCAGAAAACAGTAACACTTGTTCAGAACGAAAGAAAGCACAGAGCCCCAGATTTTATGCTGTCCTGGAGAGCTTGCAGAGCACTGGGGAAAGGCAGGCAGAGAATTCCCTGCTAGCACCTTCTCTGTGCCTGGGAAGCAGAAGTGTTCACATTGCTTCGCAGAATCGCTTTTGTGCAGAAAACACTAACACTTGTTCAGAACGAAAGAAAGCACAGAGCCCCAGATTTTATGTTGTCCTGGAGAGCTTGCAGAGCAGTGGGGGAAGGCAGGCAGAGAATTCCCTGCTAGCACCTTCTCTGTGCCTGGGAATCAGAAGTGTTCACGTTGCTGCGCAGAATCGATTTTTTCCGGAAAACAGTAACATGTGTTCACAACGAAAGAAAGCACAGAGCCCCAGATTTTATGTTGTCCTGGAGAGCTTGCAGAGCACTGGGGAAAGGCAGGCATAGAATTCCCTGCTAGCACCTTCTCTGTGCCTGGGAAGCAGAAGTGTTCACATTGCTTCGCAGAATCGCTTTTGTGCAGAAAACAGTAACACTTGTTCAGAACGAAAGAAAGCACAGAGCCCCAGACTTTATGTTGTCCTGGAGAGCTTGCAGAGCCCTGGGGAAAGGCAGGCAGAGAATTCCCTGCTAGCACCTTCTCTGTGCCTGGGAAGCAGAAGTGTTCACATTGCTTCGCAGAATCGCTTTTGTGCAGAAAACAGTAACACTTGTTCAGAACGAAAGAAAGCACAGAGCCCCAGATTTTATGCTGTCCTGGAGAGCTTGCAGAGCACTGGGGAAAGGCAGGCAGAGAATTCCCTGCTAGCACCTTCTCTGTGCCTGGGAAGCAGAAGTGTTCACATTGCTTCGCAGAATCGCTTTTGTGCAGAAAACACTAACACTTGTTCAGAACGAAAGAAAGCACAGAGCCCCAGACTTTATGTTGTCCTGGAGAGCTTGCAGAGCCCTGGGGAAAGGCAGGCAGAGCATTCCCTGCTAGCACCTTCTCTGTGCCTGGGAAGCAGAAGTGTTCACATTGCTGTGCAGAATCACTTTTGTGCAGAAAACAGTAACACGTGTTCACAACGAAAGAAAGCACAGAGCCCCAGACTTTATGTTGTCCTGGAGAGCTTGCAGAGCAGTGGGGGAAGGCAGGCAGAGAATTCCCTGCTAGCACCTTCTCTGTGCCTGGGAATCAGAAGTGTTCACGTTGCTGCGCAGAATCAATTTTTTTCCGGAAAACAGTAACATGTGTTCACAACGAAAGAAAGCACTGAGACCCAGATTTGTTGTTGTCCTGGAGAGCTTGCAGAGCACTGGGGAAAGGCAGGCAGAGAATTCCCTGCTAGCACCTTCTCTGTGCCTGGGAAACAGAAGTGTTCACATTGCTTCGCAGAATCGCTTTTGTGCAGAAAAGACTAAAACTTGTTCAGAACGAAAGAAAGCACTGAGACCCAGATTTGCTGTTGTCCTGGAGAGCTTGCAGAGCACTGGGGAAAGGCAGGCATAGAATTCCCTGCTAGCACCTTCTCTGTGCCTGGGAAGCAGAAGTGTTCACATTGCTTCGCAGAATCGCTTTTGTGCAGAAAACACTAAAACTTGTTCAGAACGAAAGAAAGCACAGAGCCCCAGATTTGCTGTTGTCCTGGAGAGCTTGCAGAGCCCTGGGGAAAGGCAGGCAGAGAATTCCCTGCTAGCACCTTCTCTGTGCCTGGGAAGCAGAAGTGTTCACATTGCTTCGCAGAATCGCTTTTGTGCAGAAAACAGTAACACTTGTTCAGAACGAAAGAAAGCACAGAGCCCCAGATTTTATGTTGTCCTGGAGAGCTTGCAGAGCACTGGGGAAAGGCAGGCAGAGAAGTCCCTGCTAGCACCTTCTCTGTGCCTGGGAAGCAGAAGTGTTCACATTGCTTCGCAGAATCGCTTTTGTGCAGAAAACACTAAAACTTGTTCAGAACGAAAGAAAGCACAGAGCCCCAGATTTTATGTTGTCCTGGAGAGCTTGCAGAGCACTGGGGAAAGGCAGGCATAGAATTCCCTGCTAGCACCTTCTCTGTGCCTGGGAAGCAGAAGTGTTCACATTGCTTCGCAGAATCGCTTTTGTGGAGAAAACACTAAAACTTGTTCAGAACGAAAGAAAGCACAGAGCCCCAGATTTTATGTTGTCCTGGAGAGCTTGCAGAGCCCTGGGGAAAGGCAGGCAGAGAATTCCCTGCTAGCACCTTCTCTGTGCCTGGGAAGCAGAAGTGTTCACATTGCTTCGCAGAATCGCTTTTGTGCAGAAAACAGTAACACTTGTTCAGAACGAAAGAAAGCACAGAGCCCCAGATTTTATGCTGTCCTGGAGAGCTTGCAGAGCACTGGGGAAAGGCAGGCAGAGAATTCCCTGCTAGCACCTTCTCTGTGCCTGGGAAGCAGAAGTGTTCACATTGCTTCGCAGAATCGCTTTTGTGCAGAAAACACTAACACTTGTTCAGAACGAAAGAAAGCACAGAGCCCCAGATTTTATGTTGTCCTGGAGAGCTTGCAGAGCAGTGGGGGAAGGCAGGCAGAGAATTCCCTGCTAGCACCTTCTCTGTGCCTGGGAATCAGAAGTGTTCACGTTGCTGCGCAGAATCGATTTTTTCCGGAAAACAGTAACATGTGTTCACAACGAAAGAAAGCACAGAGCCCCAGATTTTATGTTGTCCTGGAGAGCTTGCAGAGCACTGGGGAAAGGCAGGCATAGAATTCCCTGCTAGCACCTTCTCTGTGCCTGGGAAGCAGAAGTGTTCACATTGCTTCGCAGAATCGCTTTTGTGCAGAAAACAGTAACACTTGTTCAGAACGAAAGAAAGCACAGAGCCCCAGACTTTATGTTGTCCTGGAGAGCTTGCAGAGCCCTGGGGAAAGGCAGGCAGAGAATTCCCTGCTAGCACCTTCTCTGTGCCTGGGAAGCAGAAGTGTTCACATTGCTTCGCAGAATCGCTTTTGTGCAGAAAACAGTAACACTTGTTCAGAACGAAAGAAAGCACAGAGCCCCAGATTTTATGCTGTCCTGGAGAGCTTGCAGAGCACTGGGGAAAGGCAGGCAGAGAATTCCCTGCTAGCACCTTCTCTGTGCCTGGGAAGCAGAAGTGTTCACATTGCTTCGCAGAATCGCTTTTGTGCAGAAAACACTAACACTTGTTCAGAACGAAAGAAAGCACAGAGCCCCAGACTTTATGTTGTCCTGGAGAGCTTGCAGAGCCCTGGGGAAAGGCAGGCAGAGCATTCCCTGCTAGCACCTTCTCTGTGCCTGGGAAGCAGAAGTGTTCACATTGCTGTGCAGAATCACTTTTGTGCAGAAAACAGTAACACGTGTTCACAACGAAAGAAAGCACAGAGCCCCAGACTTTATGTTGTCCTGGAGAGCTTGCAGAGCAGTGGGGGAAGGCAGGCAGAGAATTCCCTGCTAGCACCTTCTCTGTGCCTGGGAATCAGAAGTGTTCACGTTGCTGCGCAGAATCAATTTTTTTCCGGAAAACAGTAACATGTGTTCACAACGAAAGAAAGCACTGAGACCCAGATTTGTTGTTGTCCTGGAGAGCTTGCAGAGCACTGGGGAAAGGCAGGCAGAGAATTCCCTGCTAGCACCTTCTCTGTGCCTGGGAAACAGAAGTGTTCACATTGCTTCGCAGAATCGCTTTTGTGCAGAAAAGACTAAAACTTGTTCAGAACGAAAGAAAGCACTGAGACCCAGATTTGCTGTTGTCCTGGAGAGCTTGCAGAGCACTGGGGAAAGGCAGGCATAGAATTCCCTGCTAGCACCTTCTCTGTGCCTGGGAAGCAGAAGTGTTCACATTGCTTCGCAGAATCGCTTTTGTGCAGAAAACACTAAAACTTGTTCAGAACGAAAGAAAGCACAGAGCCCCAGATTTGCTGTTGTCCTGGAGAGCTTGCAGAGCCCTGGGGAAAGGCAGGCAGAGAATTCCCTGCTAGCACCTTCTCTGTGCCTGGGAAGCAGAAGTGTTCACATTGCTTCGCAGAATCGCTTTTGTGCAGAAAACAGTAACACTTGTTCAGAACGAAAGAAAGCACAGAGCCCCAGATTTTATGTTGTCCTGGAGAGCTTGCAGAGCACTGGGGAAAGGCAGGCAGAGAAGTCCCTGCTAGCACCTTCTCTGTGCCTGGGAAGCAGAAGTGTTCACATTGCTTCGCAGAATCGCTTTTGTGCAGAAAACACTAAAACTTGTTCAGAACGAAAGAAAGCACAGAGCCCCAGATTTGCTGTTGTTCTGGAGAGCTTGCAGAGCAGTGGGGGAAGGCAGGCAGAGAATTCCCTGCTAGCACCTTCTCTGTGCCTGGGAATCAGAAGTGTTCACGTTGCTGCGCAGAATCGATTTTTTCCGGAAAACAGTAACATGTGTTCACAACGAAAGAAAGCACAGAGCCCCAGATTTTATGTTGTCCTGGAGAGCTTGCAGAGCACTGGGGAAAGGCAGGCATAGAATTCCCTGATAGCACCTTCTCTGTGCCTGGGAAGCAGAAGTGTTCACATTGCTTCGCAGAATCGCTTTTGTGCAGAAAACAGTAACACTTGTTCAGAACGAAAGAAAGCACAGAGCCCCAGACTTTATGTTGTCCTGGAGAGCTTGCAGAGCCCTGGGGAAAGGCAGGCAGAGCATTCCCTGCTAGCACCTTCTCTGTGCCTGGGAAGCAGAAGTGTTCACATTGCTGTGCAGAATCACTTTTGTGCAGAAAACAGTAACACGTGTTCACAACGAAAGAAAGCACAGAGCCCCAGACTTTATGTTGTCCTGGAGAGCTTGCAGAGCAGTGGGGGAAGGCAGGCAGAGAATTCCCTGCTAGCACCTTCTCTGTGCCTGGGAAGCAGAAGTGTTCACATTGCTGCGCAGAATCAATTTTTTCCGGAAAACAGTAACACGTGTTCACAACGAAAGAAAGCACAGAGCCCCAGATTTTATGTTGTCCTGGAGAGCTTGCAGAGCACTGGGGAAAGGCAGGCAGAGAAGTCCCTGCTAGCACCTTCTCTGTGCCTGGGAAGCAGAAGTGTTCACATTGCTTCGCAGAATCGCTTTTGTGCAGAAAACAGTAACACTTGTTCAGAACGAAAGAAAGCACAGAGCCCCAGATTTTATGTTGTCCTGGAGAGCTTGCAGAGCACTGGGGAAAGGCAGGCATAGAATTCCCTGCTAGCACCTTCTCTGTGCCTGGGAAGCAGAAGTGTTCACATTGCTTCGCAGAATCGCTTTTGTGGAGAAAACACTAAAACTTGTTCAGAACGAAAGAAAGCACAGAGCCCCAGATTTGCTGTTGTCCTGGAGAGCTTGCAGAGCCCTGGGGAAAGGCAGGCAGAGAATTCCCTGCTAGCACCTTCTCTGTGCCTGGGAAGCAGAAGTGTTCACATTGCTTCGCAGAATCGCTTTTGTGCAGAAAACAGTAACACTTGTTCAGAACGAAAGAAAGCACAGAGCCCCAGATTTTATGCTGTCCTGGAGAGCTTGCAGAGCACTGGGGAAAGGCAGGCAGAGAATTCCCTGCTAGCACCTTCTCTGTGCCTGGGAAGCAGAAGTGTTCACATTGCTTCGCAGAATCGCTTTTGTGCAGAAAACAGTAACACTTGTTCAGAACGAAAGAAAGCACAGAGCCCCAGACTTTATGTTGTCCTGGAGAGCTTGCAGAGCACTGGGGAAAGGCAGGCAGAGCATTCCCTGCTAGCACCTTCTCTGTGCCTGGGAAGCAGAAGTGTTCACATTGCTGTGCAGAATGACTTTTGTGCAGAAAACAGTAACACGTGTTCACAACGAAAGAAAGCACAGAGCCCCAGATCTGCTGTTGTCCTGGAGAGCTTGCAGAGCACTGGGGAAAGGCAGGCAGAGAATTCCCTGCTAGCACCTTCTCTGTGCCTGTTCACATTGCTTCGCAGAATCGCTTTTGTGCAGAAAACAGTAACACTTGTTCAGAACGAAAGAAAGCACAGAGCCCCAGATTTTATGCTGTCCTGGAGAGCTTGCAGAGCACTGGGGAAAGGCAGGCAGAGAATTCCCTGCTAGCACCTTCTCTGTGCCTGGGAAGCAGAAGTGTTCACATTGCTTCGCAGAATCGCTTTTGTGCAGAAAACACTAAAACTTGTTCAGAACGAAAGAAAGCACAGAGCCCCAGATTTGCTGTTGTCCTGGAGAGCTTGCAGAGCACTGGGGAAAGGCAGGCATAGAATTCCCTGCTAGCACCTTCTCTGTGCCTGGGAAGCAGAAGTGTTCACATTGCTTCGCAGAATCGCTTTTGTGCAGAAAACAGTAACACTTGTTCAGAACGAAAGAAAGCACAGAGCCCCAGATTTTATGTTGTCCTGGAGAGCTTGCAGAGCACTGGGGAAAGGCAGGCAGAGAATTCCCTGCTAGCACCTTCTCTGTGCCTGGGAAGCAGAAGTGTTCACATTGCTTCGCAGAATCGCTTTTGTGCAGAAAACAGTAACACTTCTTCAGAACGAAAGAAAGCACAGAGCCCCAGACTTTATGTTGTCCTGGAGAGCTTGCAGAGCCCTGGGGAAAGGCAGGCAGAGAATTCCCTGCTAGCACCTTCTCTGTGCCTGGGAAGCAGAAGTGTTCACATTGCTGTGCAGAATCACTTTTGTGCAGAAAACAGTAACATGTGTTCACAACGAAAGAAAGCACAGAGCCCCAGATCTGCTGTTGTCCTGGAGAGCTTGCAGAGCACTGGGGAAAGGCAGGCAGAGAATTCCCTGCTAGCACCTTCTCTGTGCCTGTTCACATTGCTTCGCAGAATCGCTTTTGTGCAGAAAACAGTAACACTTGTTCACAACGAAAGAAAGCACAAAGCCCCAGACTTTATGTTGTCCTGGAGAGCTTGCAGAGCACTGGGGAAAGGCAGGCAGAGAATTCCCTGCTAGCACCTTCTCTGTGCCTGTTCACATTGCTTCGCAGAATCGCTTTTGTGCAGAAAACAGTAACACTTGTTCAGAACGAAAGAAAGTACAGAGCCCCAGATTTGCTGTTGTCCTGGAGAGCTTGCAGAGCCCTGGGGAAAGGCAGGCAGAGAATTCCCTGCTAGCACCTTCTCTGTGCCTGGGAATCAGAAGTGTTCACGTTGCTGCGCAGAATCGATTTTTTCCGGAAAACAGTAACATGTGTTCACAACGAAAGAAAGCACTGAGACCCAGATTTGTTGTTGTCCTGGAGAGCTTGCAGAGCACTGGGGAAACGCAGGCAGAGAATTCCCTGCTAGCACCTTCTCTGTGCCTGGGAAGCAGAAGTGTTCACATTGCTTCGCAGAATCGCTTTTGTGCAGAAAACAGTAACACTTCTTCAGAACGAAAGAAAGCACAGAACCCCAGACTTTATGTTGTCCTGGAGAGCTTGCAGAGCCCTGGGGAAAGGCAGGCAGAGAATTCCCTGCTAGCACCTTCTCTGTGCCTGGGAAGCAGAAGTGTTCACATTGCTGTGCAGAATCACTTTTGTGCAGAAAACAGTAACACGTGTTCACATCGAAAGAATGCACAGAGCCCCAGATCTGCTGTTGTCCTGGAGAGCTTGCAGAGCACTGGGGAAAGGCAGGCATAGAATTCCCTGCTAGCACCTTCTCTGTGCCTGTTCACATTGCTTCGCAGAATCTCTTTTGTGCAGAAAACACTAACACTTGTTCAGAACGAAAGAAAGCACAGAGCCCCAGATTTTATGTTGTCCTGGAGAGCTTGCAGAGCAGTGGGGGAAGGCAGGCAGAGAATTCCCTGCTAGCACCTTCTCTGTGCCTGGGAAGCAGAAGTGTTCACATTGCTTCGCAGAATGGCTTTTGTGCAGAAAACACTAACACTTGTTCAGAACGAAAGAAAGCACAGAGCCCCAGATTTTATGTTGTCCTGGAGAGCTTGCAGAGCAGTGGGGGAAGGCAGGCAGAGAATTCCCTGCTAGCACCTTCTCTGTGCCTGGGAATCAGAAGTGTTCACGTTGCTGCGCAGAATCAATTTTTTCCGGAAAACAGTAACATGTGTTCACAACGAAAGAAAGCACTGAGACCCAGATTTGTTGTTGTCCTGGAGAGCTTGCAGAGCACTGGGGAAAGGCAGGCAGAGAATTCCCTGCTAGCACCTTCTCTGTGCCTGGGAAACAGAAGTGTTCACATTGCTTCGCAGAATCGCTTTTGTGCAGAAAACACTAAAACTTGTTCAGAACGAAAGAAAGCACAGAGCCCCAGATTTGCTGTTGTCCTGGAGAGCTTGCAGAGCACTGGGGAAAGGCAGGCGTAGAATTCCCTGCTAGCACCTTCTCTGTGCCTGGGAAGCAGAAGTGTTCACATTGCTTCGCAGAATCGCTTTTGTGCAGAAAACACTAAAACTTGTTCAGAACGAAAGAAAGCACAGAGCCCCAGATTTGCTGTTGTCCTGGAGAGCTTGCAGAGCACTGGGGAAAGGCAGGCAGAGAAGTCCCTGCTAGCACCTTCTCTGTGCCTGGGAAGCAGAAGTGTTCACATTGCTTCGCAGAATCGCTTTTGTGCAGAAAACACTAAAACTTGTTCAGAACGAAAGAAAGCACAGAGCCCCAGATTTGCTGTTGTTCTGGAGAGCTTGCAGAGCACTGGGGAAAGGCAGGCATAGAATTCCCTGCTAGCACCTTCTCTGTGCCTGGGAAGCAGAAGTGTTCACATTGCTTCGCAGAATCGCTTTTGTGCAGAAAACAGTAACACTTGTTCAGAATGAAAGAAAGCACAGAGCCCCAGACTTTATGTTGTCCTGGAGAGCTTGCAGAGCACTGGGGAAAGGCAGGCAGAGCATTCCCTGCTAGCACCTTCTCTGTGCCTGTTCACATTGCTTCGCAGAATCGCTTTTGTGCAGAAAACACTAACACTTGTTCAGAACGAAAGAAAGCACAGAGCCCCAGATTTGCTGTTGTCCTGGAGAGCTTGCAGAGCACTGGGGAAAGGCAGGCAGAGAATTCCCTGCTAGCACCTTCTCTGTGCCTGGGAAGCAGAAGTGTTCACATTGCTTCGCAGAATCGCTTTTGTGCAGAAAACACTAAAACTTGTTCAGAACGAAAGAAAGCACAGAGCCCCAGATTTGCTGTTGTCGTGGAGAGCTTGCAGAGCACTGGGGAAAGGCAGGCATAGAATTCCCTGCTAGCATCTTCTCTGTGCCTGGGAAGCAGAAGTGTTCACATTGCTTCGCAGAATCGCTTTTGTGCAGAAAACAGTAACACTTGTTCAGAACGAAAGAAAGCACAGAGCCCCAGATTTTATGTTGTCCTGGAGAGCTTGCAGAGCACTGGGGAAAGGCAGGCAGAGAATTCCCTGATAGCACCTTCTCTGTGCCTGGGAAGCAGAAGTGTTCACGTTGCTGCGCAGAATCGATTTTTTTCAGAAAACAGTAACACGTGTTCACAACGAAAGAAAGCACTGAGACCCAGATTTGTTGTTGTCCTGGAGAGCTTGCAGAGCACTGGGGAAAGGCAGGCATAGAATTCCCTGCTAGCACCTTCTCTGTGCCTGAGAAGCAGAAGTGTTCACATTGCTTCGCAGAATTGCTTTTGTGCAGAAAACACTAAAACTTGTTCAGAACGAAAGAAAGCACAGAGCCCCAGATTTGCTGTTGTCCTGGAGAGCTTGCAGAGCACTGGGGAAAGGCAGGCAGAGAATTCCCTGCTAGCACCTTCTCTGTGCCTGGGAAGCAGAAGTGTTCACATTGCTTCGCAGAATCGCTTTTGTGCAGAAAACACTAAAACTTGTTCAGAACGAAAGAAAGCACAGAGCCCCAGATTTGCTGTTGTCCTGGAGAGCTTGCAGAGCACTGGGGAAAGGCAGGCATAGAATTCCCTGCTAGCACCTTCTCTGTGCCTGGGAAGCAGAAGTGTTCACATTGCTTCGCAGAATCGCTTTTGTGCAGAAAAGACTAAAACTTGTTCAGAACGAAAGAAAGCACAGAGCCCCAGATTTGCTGTTGTCCTGGAGAGCTTGCAGAGCCCTGGGGAAAGGCAGGCAGAGAATTCCCTGCTAGCACCTTCTCTGTGCCTGGGAAGCAGAAGTGTTCACATTGCTTCGCAGAATCGCTTTTGTGCAGAAAACAGTAACACTTGTTCAGAACGAAAGAAAGCACAGAGCCCCAGATTTTATGCTGTCCTGGAGAGCTTGCAGAGCACTGGGGAAAGGCAGGCAGAGAATTCCCTGCTAGCACCTTCTCTGTGCCTGGGAAGCAGAAGTGTTCACATTGCTTCGCAGAATCGCTTTTGTGCAGAAAACACTAACACTTGTTCAGAACGAAAGAAAGCACAGAGCCCCAGATTTTATGTTGTCCTGGAGAGCTTGCAGAGCAGTGGGGGAAGGCAGGCAGAGAATTCCCTGCTAGCACCTTCTCTGTGCCTGGGAATCAGAAGTGTTCACGTTGCTGCGCAGAATCGATTTTTTCCGGAAAACAGTAACATGTGTTCACAACGAAAGAAAGCACAGAGCCCCAGATTTTATGTTGTCCTGGAGAGCTTGCAGAGCACTGGGGAAAGGCAGGCATAGAATTCCCTGCTAGCACCTTCTCTGTGCCTGGGAAGCAGAAGTGTTCACATTGCTTCGCAGAATCGCTTTTGTGCAGAAAACAGTAACACTTGTTCAGAACGAAAGAAAGCACAGAGCCCCAGACTTTATGTTGTCCTGGAGAGCTTGCAGAGCCCTGGGGAAAGGCAGGCAGAGAATTCCCTGCTAGCACCTTCTCTGTGCCTGGGAAGCAGAAGTGTTCACATTGCTTCGCAGAATCGCTTTTGTGCAGAAAACAGTAACACTTGTTCAGAACGAAAGAAAGCACAGAGCCCCAGATTTTATGTTGTCCTGGAGAGCTTGCAGAGCACTGGGGAAAGGCAGGCAGAGAATTCCCTGCTAGCACCTTCTCTGTGCCTGGGAAGCAGAAGTGTTCACATTGCTTCGCAGAATCGCTTTTGTGCAGAAAACAGTAACACTTGTTCAGAACGAAAGAAAGCACAGAGCCCCAGATTTGCTGTTGTTCTGGAGAGCTTGCAGAGCACTGGGGAAAGGCAGGCATAGAATTCCCTGCTAGCACCTTCTCTGTGCCTGGGAAGCAGAAGTGTTCACATTGCTTCGCAGAATCGCTTTTGTGCAGAAAACAGTAACACTTGTTCAGAACGAAAGAAAGCACAGAGCCCCAGATTTTATGTTGTCCTGGAGAGCTTGCAGAGCACTGGGGAAAGGCAGGCATAGAATTCCCTGCTAGCACCTTCTCTGTGCCTGGGAAGCAGAAGTGTTCACATTGCTTCGCAGAATCGCTTTTGTGGAGAAAACACTAAAACTTGTTCAGAACGAAAGAAAGCACAGAGCCCCAGATTTTATGTTGTCCTGGAGAGCTTGCAGAGCCCTGGGGAAAGGCAGGCAGAGAATTCCCTGCTAGCACCTTCTCTGTGCCTGGGAAGCAGAAGTGTTCACATTGCTTCGCAGAATCGCTTTTGTGCAGAAAACAGTAACACTTGTTCAGAACGAAAGAAAGCACAGAGCCCCAGATTTTATGCTGTCCTGGAGAGCTTGCAGAGCACTGGGGAAAGGCAGGCAGAGAATTCCCTGCTAGCACCTTCTCTGTGCCTGGGAAGCAGAAGTGTTCACATTGCTTCGCAGAATCGCTTTTGTGCAGAAAACAGTAACACTTGTTCAGAACGAAAGAAAGCACAGAGCCCCAGATTTTATGTTGTCCTGGAGAGCTTGCAGAGCAGTGGGGGAAGGCAGGCAGAGAATTCCCTGCTAGCACCTTCTCTGTGCCTGGGAATCAGAAGTGTTCACGTTGCTGCGCAGAATCGATTTTTTCCGGAAAACAGTAACATGTGTTCACAACGAAAGAAAGCACAGAGCCCCAGATTTTATGTTGTCCTGGAGAGCTTGCAGAGCACTGGGGAAAGGCAGGCATAGAATTCCCTGCTAGCACCTTCTCTGTGCCTGGGAAGCAGAAGTGTTCACATTGCTTCGCAGAATCGCTTTTGTGCAGAAAACAGTAACACTTGTTCAGAACGAAAGAAAGCACAGAGCCCCAGACTTTATGTTGTCCTGGAGAGCTTGCAGAGCCCTGGGGAAAGGCAGGCAGAGAATTCCCTGCTAGCACCTTCTCTGTGCCTGGGAAGCAGAAGTGTTCACATTGCTTCGCAGAATCGCTTTTGTGCAGAAAACAGTAACACTTGTTCAGAACGAAAGAAAGCACAGAGCCCCAGATTTTATGCTGTCCTGGAGAGCTTGCAGAGCACTGGGGAAAGGCAGGCAGAGAATTCCCTGCTAGCACCTTCTCTGTGCCTGGGAAGCAGAAGTGTTCACATTGCTTCGCAGAATCGCTTTTGTGCAGAAAACAGTAACACTTGTTCAGAACGAAAGAAAGCACAGAGCCCCAGACTTTATGTTGTCCTGGAGAGCTTGCAGAGCCCTGGGGAAAGGCAGGCAGAGCATTCCCTGCTAGCACCTTCTCTGTGC
The DNA here is from genome assembly GCF_047716275.1 of Strix uralensis. NCBI lineage: Eukaryota > Metazoa > Chordata > Aves > Strigiformes > Strigidae > Strix > Strix uralensis. The sequence goes on from NC_133975.1 coordinate 86,300,149, forward strand.
CTGGGAAGCAGAAGTGTTCACATTGCTGTGCAGAATCACTTTTGTGCAGAAAACAGTAACACGTGTTCACAACGAAAGAAAGCACAGAGCCCCAGACTTTATGTTGTCCTGGAGAGCTTGCAGAGCAGTGGGGGAAGGCAGGCAGAGAATTCCCTGCTAGCACCTTCTCTGTGCCTGGGAATCAGAAGTGTTCACGTTGCTGCGAAGAATCAATTTTTTCCGGAAAACAGTAACATGTGTTCACAACGAAAGAAAGCACTGAGACCCAGATTTGTTGTTGTCCTGGAGAGCTTGCAGAGCACTGGGGAAAGGCAGGCAGAGAATTCCCTGCTAGCACCTTCTCTGTGCCTGGGAAACAGAAGTGTTCACATTGCTTCGCAGAATCGCTTTTGTGCAGAAAAGACTAAAACTTGTTCAGAACGAAAGAAAGCACAGAGCCCCAGATTTGCTGTTGTCCTGGAGAGCTTGCAGAGCACTGGGGAAAGGCAGGCAGAGAATTCCCTGCTAGCACCTTCTCTGTGCCTGGGAAGCAGAAGTGTTCACATTGCTTCGCAGAATCGCTTTTGTGCAGAAAACACTAAAACTTGTTCAGAACGAAAGAAAGCACAGAGCCCCAGATTTGCTGTTGTCCTGGAGAGCTTGCAGAGCCCTGGGGAAAGGCAGGCAGAGAATTCCCTGCTAGCACCTTCTCTGTGCCTGGGAAGCAGAAGTGTTCACATTGCTTCGCAGAATCGCTTTTGTGCAGAAAACAGTAACACTTGTTCAGAACGAAAGAAAGCACAGAGCCCCAGATTTTATGTTGTCCTGGAGAGCTTGCAGAGCACTGGGGAAAGGCAGGCAGAGAAGTCCCTGCTAGCACCTTCTCTGTGCCTGGGAAGCAGAAGTGTTCACATTGCTTCGCAGAATCGCTTTTGTGCAGAAAACACTAAAACTTGTTCAGAACGAAAGAAAGCACAGAGCCCCAGATTTTATGTTGTCCTGGAGAGCTTGCAGAGCACTGGGGAAAGGCAGGCATAGAATTCCCTGCTAGCACCTTCTCTGTGCCTGGGAAGCAGAAGTGTTCACATTGCTTCGCAGAATCGCTTTTGTGGAGAAAACACTAAAACTTGTTCAGAACGAAAGAAAGCACAGAGCCCCAGATTTTATGTTGTCCTGGAGAGCTTGCAGAGCCCTGGGGAAAGGCAGGCAGAGAATTCCCTGCTAGCACCTTCTCTGTGCCTGGGAAGCAGAAGTGTTCACATTGCTTCGCAGAATCGCTTTTGTGCAGAAAACAGTAACACTTGTTCAGAACGAAAGAAAGCACAGAGCCCCAGATTTTATGCTGTCCTGGAGAGCTTGCAGAGCACTGGGGAAAGGCAGGCAGAGAATTCCCTGCTAGCACCTTCTCTGTGCCTGGGAAGCAGAAGTGTTCACATTGCTTCGCAGAATCGCTTTTGTGCAGAAAACACTAACACTTGTTCAGAACGAAAGAAAGCACAGAGCCCCAGATTTTATGTTGTCCTGGAGAGCTTGCAGAGCAGTGGGGGAAGGCAGGCAGAGAATTCCCTGCTAGCACCTTCTCTGTGCCTGGGAATCAGAAGTGTTCACGTTGCTGCGCAGAATCGATTTTTTCCGGAAAACAGTAACATGTGTTCACAACGAAAGAAAGCACAGAGCCCCAGATTTTATGTTGTCCTGGAGAGCTTGCAGAGCACTGGGGAAAGGCAGGCATAGAATTCCCTGCTAGCACCTTCTCTGTGCCTGGGAAGCAGAAGTGTTCACATTGCTTCGCAGAATCGCTTTTGTGCAGAAAACAGTAACACTTGTTCAGAACGAAAGAAAGCACAGAGCCCCAGACTTTATGTTGTCCTGGAGAGCTTGCAGAGCCCTGGGGAAAGGCAGGCAGAGAATTCCCTGCTAGCACCTTCTCTGTGCCTGGGAAGCAGAAGTGTTCACATTGCTTCGCAGAATCGCTTTTGTGCAGAAAACAGTAACACTTGTTCAGAACGAAAGAAAGCACAGAGCCCCAGATTTTATGCTGTCCTGGAGAGCTTGCAGAGCACTGGGGAAAGGCAGGCAGAGAATTCCCTGCTAGCACCTTCTCTGTGCCTGGGAAGCAGAAGTGTTCACATTGCTTCGCAGAATCGCTTTTGTGCAGAAAACACTAACACTTGTTCAGAACGAAAGAAAGCACAGAGCCCCAGACTTTATGTTGTCCTGGAGAGCTTGCAGAGCCCTGGGGAAAGGCAGGCAGAGCATTCCCTGCTAGCACCTTCTCTGTGCCTGGGAAGCAGAAGTGTTCACATTGCTGTGCAGAATCACTTTTGTGCAGAAAACAGTAACACGTGTTCACAACGAAAGAAAGCACAGAGCCCCAGACTTTATGTTGTCCTGGAGAGCTTGCAGAGCAGTGGGGGAAGGCAGGCAGAGAATTCCCTGCTAGCACCTTCTCTGTGCCTGGGAATCAGAAGTGTTCACGTTGCTGCGCAGAATCAATTTTTTTCCGGAAAACAGTAACATGTGTTCACAACGAAAGAAAGCACTGAGACCCAGATTTGTTGTTGTCCTGGAGAGCTTGCAGAGCACTGGGGAAAGGCAGGCAGAGAATTCCCTGCTAGCACCTTCTCTGTGCCTGGGAAACAGAAGTGTTCACATTGCTTCGCAGAATCGCTTTTGTGCAGAAAAGACTAAAACTTGTTCAGAACGAAAGAAAGCACTGAGACCCAGATTTGCTGTTGTCCTGGAGAGCTTGCAGAGCACTGGGGAAAGGCAGGCATAGAATTCCCTGCTAGCACCTTCTCTGTGCCTGGGAAGCAGAAGTGTTCACATTGCTTCGCAGAATCGCTTTTGTGCAGAAAACACTAAAACTTGTTCAGAACGAAAGAAAGCACAGAGCCCCAGATTTGCTGTTGTCCTGGAGAGCTTGCAGAGCCCTGGGGAAAGGCAGGCAGAGAATTCCCTGCTAGCACCTTCTCTGTGCCTGGGAAGCAGAAGTGTTCACATTGCTTCGCAGAATCGCTTTTGTGCAGAAAACAGTAACACTTGTTCAGAACGAAAGAAAGCACAGAGCCCCAGATTTTATGTTGTCCTGGAGAGCTTGCAGAGCACTGGGGAAAGGCAGGCAGAGAAGTCCCTGCTAGCACCTTCTCTGTGCCTGGGAAGCAGAAGTGTTCACATTGCTTCGCAGAATCGCTTTTGTGCAGAAAACACTAAAACTTGTTCAGAACGAAAGAAAGCACAGAGCCCCAGATTTGCTGTTGTTCTGGAGAGCTTGCAGAGCAGTGGGGGAAGGCAGGCAGAGAATTCCCTGCTAGCACCTTCTCTGTGCCTGGGAATCAGAAGTGTTCACGTTGCTGCGCAGAATCGATTTTTTCCGGAAAACAGTAACATGTGTTCACAACGAAAGAAAGCACAGAGCCCCAGATTTTATGTTGTCCTGGAGAGCTTGCAGAGCACTGGGGAAAGGCAGGCATAGAATTCCCTGATAGCACCTTCTCTGTGCCTGGGAAGCAGAAGTGTTCACATTGCTTCGCAGAATCGCTTTTGTGCAGAAAACAGTAACACTTGTTCAGAACGAAAGAAAGCACAGAGCCCCAGACTTTATGTTGTCCTGGAGAGCTTGCAGAGCCCTGGGGAAAGGCAGGCAGAGCATTCCCTGCTAGCACCTTCTCTGTGCCTGGGAAGCAGAAGTGTTCACATTGCTGTGCAGAATCACTTTTGTGCAGAAAACAGTAACACGTGTTCACAACGAAAGAAAGCACAGAGCCCCAGACTTTATGTTGTCCTGGAGAGCTTGCAGAGCAGTGGGGGAAGGCAGGCAGAGAATTCCCTGCTAGCACCTTCTCTGTGCCTGGGAAGCAGAAGTGTTCACATTGCTGCGCAGAATCAATTTTTTCCGGAAAACAGTAACACGTGTTCACAACGAAAGAAAGCACAGAGCCCCAGATTTTATGTTGTCCTGGAGAGCTTGCAGAGCACTGGGGAAAGGCAGGCAGAGAAGTCCCTGCTAGCACCTTCTCTGTGCCTGGGAAGCAGAAGTGTTCACATTGCTTCGCAGAATCGCTTTTGTGCAGAAAACAGTAACACTTGTTCAGAACGAAAGAAAGCACAGAGCCCCAGATTTTATGTTGTCCTGGAGAGCTTGCAGAGCACTGGGGAAAGGCAGGCATAGAATTCCCTGCTAGCACCTTCTCTGTGCCTGGGAAGCAGAAGTGTTCACATTGCTTCGCAGAATCGCTTTTGTGGAGAAAACACTAAAACTTGTTCAGAACGAAAGAAAGCACAGAGCCCCAGATTTGCTGTTGTCCTGGAGAGCTTGCAGAGCCCTGGGGAAAGGCAGGCAGAGAATTCCCTGCTAGCACCTTCTCTGTGCCTGGGAAGCAGAAGTGTTCACATTGCTTCGCAGAATCGCTTTTGTGCAGAAAACAGTAACACTTGTTCAGAACGAAAGAAAGCACAGAGCCCCAGATTTTATGCTGTCCTGGAGAGCTTGCAGAGCACTGGGGAAAGGCAGGCAGAGAATTCCCTGCTAGCACCTTCTCTGTGCCTGGGAAGCAGAAGTGTTCACATTGCTTCGCAGAATCGCTTTTGTGCAGAAAACACTAACACTTGTTCAGAACGAAAGAAAGCACAGAGCCCCAGATTTTATGTTGTCCTGGAGAGCTTGCAGAGCAGTGGGGGAAGGCAGGCAGAGAATTCCCTGCTAGCACCTTCTCTGTGCCTGGGAATCAGAAGTGTTCACGTTGCTGCGCAGAATCGATTTTTTCCGGAAAACAGTAACATGTGTTCACAACGAAAGAAAGCACAGAGCCCCAGATTTTATGTTGTCCTGGAGAGCTTGCAGAGCACTGGGGAAAGGCAGGCATAGAATTCCCTGCTAGCACCTTCTCTGTGCCTGGGAAGCAGAAGTGTTCACATTGCTTCGCAGAATCGCTTTTGTGCAGAAAACAGTAACACTTGTTCAGAACGAAAGAAAGCACAGAGCCCCAGACTTTATGTTGTCCTGGAGAGCTTGCAGAGCCCTGGGGAAAGGCAGGCAGAGAATTCCCTGCTAGCACCTTCTCTGTGCCTGGGAAGCAGAAGTGTTCACATTGCTTCGCAGAATCGCTTTTGTGCAGAAAACAGTAACACTTGTTCAGAACGAAAGAAAGCACAGAGCCCCAGACTTTATGTTGTCCTGGAGAGCTTGCAGAGCCCTGGGGAAAGGCAGGCAGAGCATTCCCTGCTAGCACCTTCTCTGTGCCTGGGAAGCAGAAGTGTTCACATTGCTGTGCAGAATCACTTTTGTGCAGAAAACAGTAACACGTGTTCACAACGAAAGAAAGCACAGAGCCCCAGACTTTATGTTGTCCTGGAGAGCTTGCAGAGCAGTGGGGGAAGGCAGGCAGAGAATTCCCTGCTAGCACCTTCTCTGTGCCTGGGAATCAGAAGTGTTCACGTTGCTGCGCAGAATCAATTTTTTCCGGAAAACAGTAACATGTGTTCACAACGAAAGAAAGCACTGAGACCCAGATTTGTTGTTGTCCTGGAGAGCTTGCAGAGCACTGGGGAAAGGCAGGCAGAGAATTCCCTGCTAGCACCTTCTCTGTGCCTGGGAAACAGAAGTGTTCACATTGCTTCGCAGAATCGCTTTTGTGCAGAAAAGACTAAAACTTGTTCAGAACGAAAGAAAGCACAGAGCCCCAGATTTGCTGTTGTCCTGGAGAGCTTGCAGAGCACTGGGGAAAGGCAGGCAGAGAATTCCCTGCTAGCACCTTCTCTGTGCCTGGGAAGCAGAAGTGTTCACATTGCTTCGCAGAATCGCTTTTGTGCAGAAAACACTAAAACTTGTTCAGAACGAAAGAAAGCACAGAGCCCCAGATTTGCTGTTGTCCTGGAGAGCTTGCAGAGCACTGGGGAAAGGCAGGCAGAGAATTCCCTGCTAGCACCTTCTCTGTGCCTGGGAAGCAGAAGTGTTCACATTGCTTCGCAGAATCGCTTTTGTGCAGAAAACAGTAACACTTGTTCAGAACGAAAGAAAGCACAGAGCCCCAGATTTTATGTTGTCCTGGAGAGCTTGCAGAGCACTGGGGAAAGGCAGGCAGAGAAGTCCCTGCTAGCACCTTCTCTGTGCCTGGGAAGCAGAAGTGTTCACATTGCTTCGCAGAATCGCTTTTGTGCAGAAAACACTAAAACTTGTTCAGAACGAAAGAAAGCACAGAGCCCCAGATTTGCTGTTGTTCTGGAGAGCTTGCAGAGCACTGGGGAAAGGCAGGCATAGAATTCCCTGCTAGCACCTTCTCTGTGCCTGGGAAGCAGAAGTGTTCACATTGCTTCGCAGAATCGCTTTTGTGCAGAAAACAGTAACACTTGTTCAGAATGAAAGAAAGCACAGAGCCCCAGACTTTATGTTGTCCTGGAGAGCTTGCAGAGCACTGGGGAAAGGCAGGCAGAGCATTCCCTGCTAGCACCTTCTCTGTGCCTGTTCACATTGCTTCGCAGAATCGCTTTTGTGCAGAAAACACTAACACTTGTTCAGAACGAAAGAAAGCACAGAGCCCCAGATTTGCTGTTGTCCTGGAGAGCTTGCAGAGCACTGGGGAAAGGCAGGCAGAGAATTCCCTGCTAGCACCTTCTCTGTGCCTGGGAAGCAGAAGTGTTCACATTGCTTCGCAGAATCGCTTTTGTGCAGAAAACACTAAAACTTGTTCAGAACGAAAGAAAGCACAGAGCCCCAGATTTGCTGTTGTCGTGGAGAGCTTGCAGAGCACTGGGGAAAGGCAGGCATAGAATTCCCTGCTAGCATCTTCTCTGTGCCTGGGAAGCAGAAGTGTTCACATTGCTTCGCAGAATCGCTTTTGTGCAGAAAACAGTAACACTTGTTCAGAACGAAAGAAAGCACAGAGCCCCAGATTTTATGTTGTCCTGGAGAGCTTGCAGAGCACTGGGGAAAGGCAGGCAGAGAATTCCCTGATAGCACCTTCTCTGTGCCTGGGAAGCAGAAGTGTTCACGTTGCTGCGCAGAATCGATTTTTTTCAGAAAACAGTAACACGTGTTCACAACGAAAGAAAGCACTGAGACCCAGATTTGTTGTTGTCCTGGAGAGCTTGCAGAGCACTGGGGAAAGGCAGGCATAGAATTCCCTGCTAGCACCTTCTCTGTGCCTGAGAAGCAGAAGTGTTCACATTGCTTCGCAGAATTGCTTTTGTGCAGAAAACACTAAAACTTGTTCAGAACGAAAGAAAGCACAGAGCCCCAGATTTGCTGTTGTCCTGGAGAGCTTGCAGAGCACTGGGGAAAGGCAGGCAGAGAATTCCCTGCTAGCACCTTCTCTGTGCCTGGGAAGCAGAAGTGTTCACATTGCTTCGCAGAATCGCTTTTGTGCAGAAAACACTAAAACTTGTTCAGAACGAAAGAAAGCACAGAGCCCCAGATTTGCTGTTGTCCTGGAGAGCTTGCAGAGCACTGGGGAAAGGCAGGCATAGAATTCCCTGCTAGCACCTTCTCTGTGCCTGGGAAGCAGAAGTGTTCACATTGCTTCGCAGAATCGCTTTTGTGGAGAAAACACTAAAACTTGTTCAGAACGAAAGAAAGCACAGAGCCCCAGATTTGCTGTTGTCCTGGAGAGCTTGCAGAGCCCTGGGGAAAGGCAGGCAGAGAATTCCCTGCTAGCACCTTCTCTGTGCCTGGGAAGCAGAAGTGTTCACATTGCTTCGCAGAATCGCTTTTGTGCAGAAAACAGTAACACTTGTTCAGAACGAAAGAAAGCACAGAGCCCCAGATTTTATGCTGTCCTGGAGAGCTTGCAGAGCACTGGGGAAAGGCAGGCAGAGAATTCCCTGCTAGCACCTTCTCTGTGCCTGGGAAGCAGAAGTGTTCACATTGCTTCGCAGAATCGCTTTTGTGCAGAAAACACTAACACTTGTTCAGAACGAAAGAAAGCACAGAGCCCCAGATTTTATGTTGTCCTGGAGAGCTTGCAGAGCAGTGGGGGAAGGCAGGCAGAGAATTCCCTGCTAGCACCTTCTCTGTGCCTGGGAATCAGAAGTGTTCACGTTGCTGCGCAGAATCGATTTTTTCCGGAAAACAGTAACATGTGTTCACAACGAAAGAAAGCACAGAGCCCCAGATTTTATGTTGTCCTGGAGAGCTTGCAGAGCACTGGGGAAAGGCAGGCATAGAATTCCCTGCTAGCACCTTCTCTGTGCCTGGGAAGCAGAAGTGTTCACATTGCTTCGCAGAATCGCTTTTGTGCAGAAAACAGTAACACTTGTTCAGAACGAAAGAAAGCACAGAGCCCCAGACTTTATGTTGTCCTGGAGAGCTTGCAGAGCCCTGGGGAAAGGCAGGCAGAGAATTCCCTGCTAGCACCTTCTCTGTGCCTGGGAAGCAGAAGTGTTCACATTGCTTCGCAGAATCGCTTTTGTGCAGAAAACAGTAACACTTGTTCAGAACGAAAGAAAGCACAGAGCCCCAGATTTTATGTTGTCCTGGAGAGCTTGCAGAGCACTGGGGAAAGGCAGGCAGAGAATTCCCTGCTAGCACCTTCTCTGTGCCTGGGAAGCAGAAGTGTTCACATTGCTTCGCAGAATCGCTTTTGTGCAGAAAACAGTAACACTTGTTCAGAACGAAAGAAAGCACAGAGCCCCAGATTTGCTGTTGTTCTGGAGAGCTTGCAGAGCACTGGGGAAAGGCAGGCATAGAATTCCCTGCTAGCACCTTCTCTGTGCCTGGGAAGCAGAAGTGTTCACATTGCTTCGCAGAATCGCTTTTGTGCAGAAAACAGTAACACTTGTTCAGAACGAAAGAAAGCACAGAGCCCCAGATTTTATGTTGTCCTGGAGAGCTTGCAGAGCACTGGGGAAAGGCAGGCATAGAATTCCCTGCTAGCACCTTCTCTGTGCCTGGGAAGCAGAAGTGTTCACATTGCTTCGCAGAATCGCTTTTGTGGAGAAAACACTAAAACTTGTTCAGAACGAAAGAAAGCACAGAGCCCCAGATTTTATGTTGTCCTGGAGAGCTTGCAGAGCCCTGGGGAAAGGCAGGCAGAGAATTCCCTGCTAGCACCTTCTCTGTGCCTGGGAAGCAGAAGTGTTCACATTGCTTCGCAGAATCGCTTTTGTGCAGAAAACAGTAACACTTGTTCAGAACGAAAGAAAGCACAGAGCCCCAGATTTTATGCTGTCCTGGAGAGCTTGCAGAGCACTGGGGAAAGGCAGGCAGAGAATTCCCTGCTAGCACCTTCTCTGTGCCTGGGAAGCAGAAGTGTTCACATTGCTTCGCAGAATCGCTTTTGTGCAGAAAACACTAACACTTGTTCAGAACGAAAGAAAGCACAGAGCCCCAGATTTTATGTTGTCCTGGAGAGCTTGCAGAGCAGTGGGGGAAGGCAGGCAGAGAATTCCCTGCTAGCACCTTCTCTGTGCCTGGGAATCAGAAGTGTTCACGTTGCTGCGCAGAATCGATTTTTTCCGGAAAACAGTAACATGTGTTCACAACGAAAGAAAGCACAGAGCCCCAGATTTTATGTTGTCCTGGAGAGCTTGCAGAGCACTGGGGAAAGGCAGGCATAGAATTCCCTGCTAGCACCTTCTCTGTGCCTGGGAAGCAGAAGTGTTCACATTGCTTCGCAGAATCGCTTTTGTGCAGAAAACAGTAACACTTGTTCAGAACGAAAGAAAGCACAGAGCCCCAGACTTTATGTTGTCCTGGAGAGCTTGCAGAGCCCTGGGGAAAGGCAGGCAGAGAATTCCCTGCTAGCACCTTCTCTGTGCCTGGGAAGCAGAAGTGTTCACATTGCTTCGCAGAATCGCTTTTGTGCAGAAAACAGTAACACTTGTTCAGAACGAAAGAAAGCACAGAGCCCCAGATTTTATGCTGTCCTGGAGAGCTTGCAGAGCACTGGGGAAAGGCAGGCAGAGAATTCCCTGCTAGCACCTTCTCTGTGCCTGGGAAGCAGAAGTGTTCACATTGCTTCGCAGAATCGCTTTTGTGCAGAAAACAGTAACACTTGTTCAGAACGAAAGAAAGCACAGAGCCCCAGACTTTATGTTGTCCTGGAGAGCTTGCAGAGCCCTGGGGAAAGGCAGGCAGAGCATTCCCTGCTAGCACCTTCTCTGTGCCTGGGAAGCAGAAGTGTTCACATTGCTGTGCAGAATCACTTTTGTGCAGAAAACAGTAACACGTGTTCACAACGAAAGAAAGCACAGAGCCCCAGACTTTATGTTGTCCTGGAGAGCTTGCAGAGCAGTGGGGGAAGGCAGGCAGAGAATTCCCTGCTAGCACCTTCTCTGTGCCTGGGAATCAGAAGTGTTCACGTTGCTGCGAAGAATCAATTTTTTCCGGAAAACAGTAACATGTGTTCACAACGAAAGAAAGCACTGAGACCCAGATTTGTTGTTGTCCTGGAGAGCTTGCAGAGCACTGGGGAAAGGCAGGCAGAGAATTCCCTGCTAGCACCTTCTCTGTGCCTGGGAAACAGAAGTGTTCACATTGCTTCGCAGAATCGCTTTTGTGCAGAAAAGACTAAAACTTGTTCAGAACGAAAGAAAGCACAGAGCCCCAGATTTGCTGTTGTCCTGGAGAGCTTGCAGAGCACTGGGGAAAGGCAGGCAGAGAATTCCCTGCTAGCACCTTCTCTGTGCCTGGGAAGCAGAAGTGTTCACATTGCTTCGCAGAATCGCTTTTGTGCAGAAAACACTAAAACTTGTTCAGAACGAAAGAAAGCACAGAGCCCCAGATTTGCTGTTGTCCTGGAGAGCTTGCAGAGCCCTGGGGAAAGGCAGGCAGAGAATTCCCTGCTAGCACCTTCTCTGTGCCTGGGAAGCAGAAGTGTTCACATTGCTTCGCAGAATCGCTTTTGTGCAGAAAACACTAAAACTTGTTCAGAACGAAAGAAAGCACAGAGCCCCAGATTTTATGTTGTCCTGGAGAGCTTGCAGAGCACTGGGGAAAGGCAGGCATAGAATTCCCTGCTAGCACCTTCTCTGTGCCTGGGAAGCAGAAGTGTTCACATTGCTTCGCAGAATCGCTTTTGTGGAGAAAACACTAAAACTTGTTCAGAACGAAAGAAAGCACAGAGCCCCAGATTTTATGTTGTCCTGGAGAGCTTGCAGAGCCCTGGGGAAAGGCAGGCAGAGAATTCCCTGCTAGCACCTTCTCTGTGCCTGGGAAGCAGAAGTGTTCACATTGCTTTGCAGAATCGCTTTTGTGCAGAAAACAGTAACACTTGTTCAGAACGAAAGAAAGCACAGAGCCCCAGATTTTATGCTGTCCTGGAGAGCTTGCAGAGCACTGGGGAAAGGCAGGCAGAGAATTCCCTGCTAGCACCTTCTCTGTGCCTGGGAAGCAGAAGTGTTCACATTGCTTCGCAGAATCGCTTTTGTGCAGAAAACACTAACACTTGTTCAGAACGAAAGAAAGCACAGAGCCCCAGATTTTATGTTGTCCTGGAGAGCTTGCAGAGCAGTGGGGGAAGGCAGGCAGAGAATTCCCTGCTAGCACCTTCTCTGTGCCTGGGAATCAGAAGTGTTCACGTTGCTGCGCAGAATCGATTTTTTCCGGAAAACAGTAACATGTGTTCACAACGAAAGAAAGCACAGAGCCCCAGATTTTATGTTGTCCTGGAGAGCTTGCAGAGCACTGGGGAAAGGCAGGCATAGAATTCCCTGCTAGCACCTTCTCTGTGCCTGGGAAGCAGAAGTGTTCACATTGCTTCGCAGAATCGCTTTTGTGCAGAAAACAGTAACACTTGTTCAGAACGAAAGAAAGCACAGAGCCCCAGACTTTATGTTGTCCTGGAGAGCTTGCAGAGCCCTGGGGAAAGGCAGGCAGAGAATTCCCTGCTAGCACCTTCTCTGTGCCTGGGAAGCAGAAGTGTTCACATTGCTTCGCAGAATCGCTTTTGTGCAGAAAACAGTAACACTTGTTCAGAACGAAAGAAAGCACAGAGCCCCAGATTTTATGCTGTCCTGGAGAGCTTGCAGAGCACTGGGGAAAGGCAGGCAGAGAATTCCCTGCTAGCACCTTCTCTGTGCCTGGGAAGCAGAAGTGTTCACATTGCTTCGCAGAATCGCTTTTGTGCAGAAAACACTAACACTTGTTCAGAACGAAAGAAAGCACAGAGCCCCAGACTTTATGTTGTCCTGGAGAGCTTGCAGAGCCCTGGGGAAAGGCAGGCAGAGCATTCCCTGCTAGCACCTTCTCTGTGCCTGGGAAGCAGAAGTGTTCACATTGCTGTGCAGAATCACTTTTGTGCAGAAAACAGTAACACGTGTTCACAACGAAAGAAAGCACAGAGCCCCAGACTTTATGTTGTCCTGGAGAGCTTGCAGAGCAGTGGGGGAAGGCAGGCAGAGAATTCCCTGCTAGCACCTTCTCTGTGCCTGGGAATCAGAAGTGTTCACGTTGCTGCGCAGAATCAATTTTTTTCCGGAAAACAGTAACATGTGTTCACAACGAAAGAAAGCACTGAGACCCAGATTTGTTGTTGTCCTGGAGAGCTTGCAGAGCACTGGGGAAAGGCAGGCAGAGAATTCCCTGCTAGCACCTTCTCTGTGCCTGGGAAACAGAAGTGTTCACATTGCTTCGCAGAATCGCTTTTGTGCAGAAAAGACTAAAACTTGTTCAGAACGAAAGAAAGCACTGAGACCCAGATTTGCTGTTGTCCTGGAGAGCTTGCAGAGCACTGGGGAAAGGCAGGCATAGAATTCCCTGCTAGCACCTTCTCTGTGCCTGGGAAGCAGAAGTGTTCACATTGCTTCGCAGAATCGCTTTTGTGCAGAAAACACTAAAACTTGTTCAGAACGAAAGAAAGCACAGAGCCCCAGATTTGCTGTTGTCCTGGAGAGCTTGCAGAGCCCTGGGGAAAGGCAGGCAGAGAATTCCCTGCTAGCACCTTCTCTGTGCCTGGGAAGCAGAAGTGTTCACATTGCTTCGCAGAATCGCTTTTGTGCAGAAAACAGTAACACTTGTTCAGAACGAAAGAAAGCACAGAGCCCCAGATTTTATGTTGTCCTGGAGAGCTTGCAGAGCACTGGGGAAAGGCAGGCAGAGAAGTCCCTGCTAGCACCTTCTCTGTGCCTGGGAAGCAGAAGTGTTCACATTGCTTCGCAGAATCGCTTTTGTGCAGAAAACACTAAAACTTGTTCAGAACGAAAGAAAGCACAGAGCCCCAGATTTGCTGTTGTTCTGGAGAGCTTGCAGAGCAGTGGGGGAAGGCAGGCAGAGAATTCCCTGCTAGCACCTTCTCTGTGCCTGGGAATCAGAACTGTTCACGTTGCTGCGCAGAATCGATTTTTTCCGGAAAACAGTAACATGTGTTCACAACGAAAGAAAGCACAGAGCCCCAGATTTTATGTTGTCCTGGAGAGCTTGCAGAGCACTGGGGAAAGGCAGGCATAGAATTCCCTGATAGCACCTTCTCTGTGCCTGGGAAGCAGAAGTGTTCACATTGCTTCGCAGAATCGCTTTTGTGCAGAAAACAGTAACACTTGTTCAGAACGAAAGAAAGCACAGAGCCCCAGACTTTATGTTGTCCTGGAGAGCTTGCAGAGCCCTGGGGAAAGGCAGGCAGAGCATTCCCTGCTAGCACCTTCTCTGTGCCTGGGAAGCAGAAGTGTTCACATTGCTGTGCAGAATCACTTTTGTGCAGAAAACAGTAACACGTGTTCACAACGAAAGAAAGCACAGAGCCCCAGACTTTATGTTGTCCTGGAGAGCTTGCAGAGCAGTGGGGGAAGGCAGGCAGAGAATTCCCTGCTAGCACCTTCTCTGTGCCTGGGAAGCAGAAGTGTTCACATTGCTGCGCAGAATCAATTTTTTCCGGAAAACAGTAACACGTGTTCACAACGAAAGAAAGCACAGAGCCCCAGATTTTATGTTGTCCTGGAGAGCTTGCAGAGCACTGGGGAAAGGCAGGCAGAGAAGTCCCTGCTAGCACCTTCTCTGTGCCTGGGAAGCAGAAGTGTTCACATTGCTTCGCAGAATCGCTTTTGTGCAGAAAACAGTAACACTTGTTCAGAACGAAAGAAAGCACAGAGCCCCAGATTTTATGTTGTCCTGGAGAGCTTGCAGAGCACTGGGGAAAGGCAGGCATAGAATTCCCTGCTAGCACCTTCTCTGTGCCTGGGAAGCAGAAGTGTTCACATTGCTTCGCAGAATCGCTTTTGTGGAGAAAACACTAAAACTTGTTCAGAACGAAAGAAAGCACAGAGCCCCAGATTTGCTGTTGTCCTGGAGAGCTTGCAGAGCCCTGGGGAAAGGCAGGCAGAGAATTCCCTGCTAGCACCTTCTCTGTGCCTGGGAAGCAGAAGTGTTCACATTGCTTCGCAGAATCGCTTTTGTGCAGAAAACAGTAACACTTGTTCAGAACGAAAGAAAGCACAGAGCCCCAGATTTTATGCTGTCCTGGAGAGCTTGCAGAGCACTGGGGAAAGGCAGGCAGAGAATTCCCTGCTAGCACCTTCTCTGTGCCTGGGAAGCAGAAGTGTTCACATTGCTTCGCAGAATCGCTTTTGTGCAGAAAACACTAACACTTGTTCAGAACGAAAGAAAGCACAGAGCCCCAGATTTTATGTTGTCCTGGAGAGCTTGCAGAGCAGTGGGGGAAGGCAGGCAGAGAATTCCCTGCTAGCACCTTCTCTGTGCCTGGGAATCAGAAGTGTTCACGTTGCTGCGCAGAATCGATTTTTTCCGGAAAACAGTAACATGTGTTCACAACGAAAGAAAGCACAGAGCCCCAGATTTTATGTTGTCCTGGAGAGCTTGCAGAGCACTGGGGAAAGGCAGGCATAGAATTCCCTGCTAGCACCTTCTCTGTGCCTGGGAAGCAGAAGTGTTCACATTGCTTCGCAGAATCGCTTTTGTGCAGAAAACAGTAACACTTGTTCAGAACGAAAGAAAGCACAGAGCCCCAGACTTTATGTTGTCCTGGAGAGCTTGCAGAGCCCTGGGGAAAGGCAGGCAGAGAATTCCCTGCTAGCACCTTCTCTGTGCCTGGGAAGCAGAAGTGTTCACATTGCTTCGCAGAATCGCTTTTGTGCAGAAAACAGTAACACTTGTTCAGAACGAAAGAAAGCACAGAGCCCCAGACTTTATGTTGTCCTGGAGAGCTTGCAGAGCCCTGGGGAAAGGCAGGCAGAGCATTCCCTGCTAGCACCTTCTCTGTGCCTGGGAAGCAGAAGTGTTCACATTGCTGTGCAGAATCACTTTTGTGCAGAAAACAGTAACACGTGTTCACAACGAAAGAAAGCACAGAGCCCCAGACTTTATGTTGTCCTGGAGAGCTTGCAGAGCAGTGGGGGAAGGCAGGCAGAGAATTCCCTGCTAGCACCTTCTCTGTGCCTGGGAATCAGAAGTGTTCACGTTGCTGCGCAGAATCAATTTTTTCCGGAAAACAGTAACATGTGTTCACAACGAAAGAAAGCACTGAGACCCAGATTTGTTGTTGTCCTGGAGAGCTTGCAGAGCACTGGGGAAAGGCAGGCAGAGAATTCCCTGCTAGCACCTTCTCTGTGCCTGGGAAACAGAAGTGTTCACATTGCTTCGCAGAATCGCTTTTGTGCAGAAAAGACTAAAACTTGTTCAGAACGAAAGAAAGCACAGAGCCCCAGATTTGCTGTTGTCCTGGAGAGCTTGCAGAGCACTGGGGAAAGGCAGGCAGAGAATTCCCTGCTAGCACCTTCTCTGTGCCTGGGAAGCAGAAGTGTTCACATTGCTTCGCAGAATCGCTTTTGTGCAGAAAACACTAAAACTTGTTCAGAACGAAAGAAAGCACAGAGCCCCAGATTTGCTGTTGTCCTGGAGAGCTTGCAGAGCACTGGGGAAAGGCAGGCAGAGAATTCCCTGCTAGCACCTTCTCTGTGCCTGGGAAGCAGAAGTGTTCACATTGCTTCGCAGAATCGCTTTTGTGCAGAAAACAGTAACACTTGTTCAGAACGAAAGAAAGCACAGAGCCCCAGACTTTATGTTGTCCTGGAGAGCTTGCAGAGCCCTGGGGAAAGGCAGGCAGAGAATTCCCTGCTAGCACCTTCTCTGTGCCTGGGAAGCAGAAGTGTTCACATTGCTTCGCAGAATCGCTTTTGTGCAGAAAACAGTAACACTTGTTCAGAACGAAAGAAAGCACAGAGCCCCAGATTTTATGCTGTCCTGGAGAGCTTGCAGAGCACTGGGGAAAGGCAGGCAGAGAATTCCCTGCTAGCACCTTCTCTGTGCCTGGGAAGCAGAAGTGTTCACATTGCTTCGCAGAATCGCTTTTGTGCAGAAAAGACTAAAACTTGTTCAGAACGAAAGAAAGCACAGAGCCCCAGACTTTATGTTGTCCTGGAGAGCTTGCAGAGCCCTGGGGAAAGGCAGGCAGAGCATTCCCTGCTAGCACCTTCTCTGTGCCTGGGAAGCAGAAGTGTTCACATTGCTCTGCAGAATCACTTTTGTGCAGAAAACAGTAACACGTGTTCACAACGAAAGAAAGCACAGAGCCCCAGATTTGCTGTTGTCCTGGAGAGCTTGCAGAGCCCTGGGGAAAGGCAGGCAGAGAATTCCCTGCTAGCACCTTCTCTGTGCCTGGGAAACAGAAGTGTTCACGTTGCTGCGCAGAATCGATTTTTTCCGGAAAACAGTAACATGTGTTCACAACGAAAGAAAGCACAGAGCCCCAGATTTTATGTTGTCCTGGAGAGCTTGCAGAGCACTGGGGAAAGGCAGGCATAGAATTCCCTGATAGCACCTTCTCTGTGCCTGGGAAGCAGAAGTGTTCACATTGCTTCGCAGAATCGCTTTTGTGCAGAAAACAGTAACACTTGTTCAGAACGAAAGAAAGCACAGAGCCCCAGACTTTATGTTGTCCTGGAGAGCTTGCAGAGCCCTGGGGAAAGGCAGGCAGAGCATTCCCTGCTAGCACCTTCTCTGTGCCTGGGAAGCACAAGTGTTCACATTGCTGTGCAGAATCACTTTTGTGCAGAAAACAGTAACACGTGTTCACAACGAAAGAAAGCACAGAGCCCCAGACTTTATGTTGTCCTGGAGAGCTTGCAGAGCAGTGGGGGAAGGCAGGCAGAGAATTCCCTGCTAGCACCTTCTCTGTGCCTGGGAAGCAGAAGTGTTCACATTGCTGCGCAGAATCAATTTTTTCCGGAAAACAGTAACACGTGTTCACAACGAAAGAAAGCACAGAGCCCCAGATTTTATGTTGTCCTGGAGAGCTTGCAGAGCACTGGGGAAAGGCAGGCAGAGAATTCCCTGCTAGCACCTTCTCTGTGCCTGGGAAACAGAAGTGTTCACATTGCTTCGCAGAATCGCTTTTGTGCAGAAAAGACTAAAACTTGTTCAGAACGAAAGAAAGCACAGAGCCCCAGATTTGCTGTTGTCCTGGAGAGCTTGCAGAGCACTGGGGAAAGGCAGGCAGAGAATTCCCTGCTAGCACCTTCTCTGTGCCTGGGAAGCAGAAGTGTTCACATTGCTTCGCAGAATCGCTTTTGTGCAGAAAACACTAAAACTTGTTCAGAACGAAAGAAAGCACAGAGCCCCAGATTTGCTGTTGTCCTGGAGAGCTTGCAGAGCCCTGGGGAAAGGCAGGCAGAGAATTCCCTGCTAGCACCTTCTCTGTGCCTGGGAAACAGAAGTGTTCACATTGCTTCGCAGAATCGCTTTTGTGCAGAAAACAGTAACACTTGTTCAGAACGAAAGAAAGCACAGAGCCCCAGATTTTATGCTGTCCTGGAGAGCTTGCAGAGCACTGGGGAAAGGCAGGCAGAGAATTCCCTGCTAGCACCTTCTCTGTGCCTGGGAAGCAGAAGTGTTCACATTGCTTCGCAGAATCGCTTTTGTGCAGAAAACACTAACACTTGTTCAGAACGAAAGAAAGCACAGAGCCCCAGATTTTATGTTGTCCTGGAGAGCTTGCAGAGCAGTGGGGGAAGGCAGGCAGAGAATTCCCTGCTAGCACCTTCTCTGTGCCTGGGAATCAGAAGTGTTCACGTTGCTGCGCAGAATCGATTTTTTCCGGAAAACAGTAACATGTGTTCACAACGAAAGAAAGCACAGAGCCCCAGATTTTATGTTGTCCTGGAGAGCTTGCAGAGCACTGGGGAAAGGCAGGCATAGAATTCCCTGCTAGCACCTTCTCTGTGCCTGGGAAGCAGAAGTGTTCACATTGCTTCGCAGAATCGCTTTTGTGCAGAAAACAGTAACACTTGTTCAGAACGAAAGAAAGCACAGAGCCCCAGACTTTATGTTGTCCTGGAGAGCTTGCAGAGCCCTGGGGAAAGGCAGGCAGAGAATTCCCTGCTAGCACCTTCTCTGTGCCTGGGAAGCAGAAGTGTTCACATTGCTTCGCAGAATCGCTTTTGTGCAGAAAACAGTAACACTTGTTCAGAACGAAAGAAAGCACAGAGCCCCAGATTTTATGCTGTCCTGGAGAGCTTGCAGAGCCCTGGGGAAAGGCAGGCAGAGAATTCCCTGCTAGCACCTTCTCTGTGCCTGGGAAGCAGAAGTGTTCACATTGCTTCGCAGAATCGCTTTTGTGCAGAAAACAGTAACACTTGTTCAGAACGAAAGAAAGCACAGAGCCCCAGATTTGCTGTTGTTCTGGAGAGCTTGCAGAGCACTGGGGAAAGGCAGGCATAGAATTCCCTGCTAGCACCTTCTCTGTGCCTGGGAAGCAGAAGTGTTCACATTGCTTCGCAGAATCGCTTTTGTGCAGAAAACAGTAACACTTGTTCAGAATGAAAGAAAGCACAGAGCCCCAGACTTTATGTTGTCCTGGAGAGCTTGCAGAGCACTGGGGAAAGGCAGGCAGAGAATTCCCTGCTAGCACCTTCTCTGTGCCTGGGAAGCAGAATTGTTCACATTGCTTCGCAGAATCGCTTTTGTGCAGAAAACACTAAAACTTGTTCAGAACGAAAGAAAGCACAGAGCCCCAGATTTGCTGTTGTCGTGGAGAGCTTGCAGAGCACTGGGGAAAGGCAGGCATAGAATTCCCTGCTAGCATCTTCTCTGTGCCTGGGAAGCAGAAGTGTTCACATTGCTTCGCAGAATCGCTTTTGTGCAGAAAACAGTAACACTTGTTCAGAACGAAAGAAAGCACAGAGCCCCAGATTTTATGTTGTCCTGGAGAGCTTGCAGAGCACTGGGGAAAGGCAGGCAGAGAATTCCCTGCTAGCACCTTCTCTGTGCCTGGGAAGCAGAAGTGTTCACGTTGCTGCGCAGAATCGATTTTTTTCAGAAAACAGTAACACGTGTTCACAACGAAAGAAAGCACTGAGACCCAGATTTGTTGTTGTCCTGGAGAGCTTGCAGAGCACTGGGGAAAGGCAGGCATAGAATTCCCTGCTAGCACCTTCTCTGTGCCTGAGAAGCAGAAGTGTTCACATTGCTTCGCAGAATTGCTTTTGTGCAGAAAACACTAAAACTTGTTCAGAACGAAAGAAAGCACAGAGCCCCAGATTTGCTGTTGTCCTGGAGAGCTTGCAGAGCACTGGGGAAAGGCAGGCAGAGAATTCCCTGCTAGCACCTTCTCTGTGCCTGGGAAGCAGAAGTGTTCACATTGCTTCGCAGAATCGCTTTTGTGCAGAAAACACTAAAACTTGTTCAGAACGAAAGAAAGCACAGAGCCCCAGATTTGCTGTTGTCCTGGAGAGCTTGCAGAGCACTGGGGAAAGGCAGGCATAGAATTCCCTGCTAGCACCTTCTCTGTGCCTGGGAAGCAGAAGTGTTCACATTGCTTCGCAGAATCGCTTTTGTGCAGAAAAGACTAAAACTTGTTCAGAACGAAAGAAAGCACAGAGCCCCAGATTTGCTGTTGTCCTGGAGAGCTTGCAGAGCCCTGGGGAAAGGCAGGCAGAGAATTCCCTGCTAGCACCTTCTCTGTGCCTGGGAAGCAGAAGTGTTCACGTTGCTGCGCAGAATCGATTTTTTCCGGAAAACAGTAACATGTGTTCACAACGAAAGAAAGCACAGAGCCCCAGATTTTATGTTGTCCTGGAGAGCTTGCAGAGCACTGGGGAAAGGCAGGCATAGAATTCCCTGCTAGCACCTTCTCTGTGCCTGGGAAGCAGAAGTGTTCACATTGCTTCGCAGAATCGCTTTTGTGCAGAAAACAGTAACACTTGTTCAGAACGAAAGAAAGCACAGAGCCCCAGACTTTATGTTGTCCTGGAGAGCTTGCAGAGCCCTGGGGAAAGGCAGGCAGAGAATTCCCTGCTAGCACCTTCTCTGTGCCTGGGAAGCAGAAGTGTTCACATTGCTTCGCAGAATCGCTTTTGTGCAGAAAACAGTAACACTTGTTCAGAACGAAAGAAAGCACAGAGCCCCAGATTTTATGTTGTCCTGGAGAGCTTGCAGAGCACTGGGGAAAGGCAGGCAGAGAATTCCCTGCTAGCACCTTCTCTGTGCCTGGGAAGCAGAAGTGTTCACATTGCTTCGCAGAATCGCTTTTGTGCAGAAAACAGTAAAACTTGTTCAGAACGAAAGAAAGCACAGAGCCCCAGATTTGCTGTTGTTCTGGAGAGCTTGCAGAGCACTGGGGAAAGGCAGGCATAGAATTCCCTGCTAGCACCTTCTCTGTGCCTGGGAACCAGAAGTGTTCACATTGCTTCGCAGAATCGCTTTTGTGCAGAAAACAGTAACACTTGTTCAGAACGAAAGAAAGCACAGAGACCCAGATTTTATGTTGTCCTGGAGAGCTTGCAGAGCACTGGGGAAAGGCAGGCATAGAATTCCCTGCTAGCACCTTCTCTGTGCCTGGGAAGCAGAAGTGTTCACATTGCTTCGCAGAATCGCTTTTGTGGAGAAAACACTAAAACTTGTTCAGAACGAAAGAAAGCACAGAGCCCCAGATTTGCTGTTGTCCTGGAGAGCTTGCAGAGCCCTGGGGAAAGGCAGGCAGAGAATTCCCTGCTAGCACCTTCTCTGTGCCTGGGAAGCAGAAGTGTTCACATTGCTTCGCAGAATCGCTTTTGTGCAGAAAACACTAACACTTGTTCAGAACGAAAGAAAGCACAGAGCCCCAGATTTTATGTTGTCCTGGAGAGCTTGCAGAGCAGTGGGGGAAGGCAGGCATAGAATTCCCTGCTAGCACCTTCTCTGTGCCTGGGAAGCAGAAGTGTTCACGTTGCTGCGCAGAATCGATTTTTTCCGGAAAACAGTAACATGTGTTCACAACGAAAGAAAGCACAGAGCCCCAGATTTTATGTTGTCCTGGAGAGCTTGCAGAGCACTGGGGAAAGGCAGGCATAGAATTCCCTGCTAGCACCTTCTCTGTGCCTGGGAAGCAGAAGTGTTCACATTGCTTCGCAGAATCGCTTTTGTGCAGAAAACAGTAACACTTGTTCAGAACGAAAGAAAGCACAGAGCCCCAGACTTTATGTTGTCCTGGAGAGCTTGCAGAGCACTGGGGAAAGGCAGGCATAGAATTCCCTGCTAGCACCTTCTCTGTGCCTGGGAAGCAGAAGTGTTCACATTGCTTCGCAGAATCGCTTTTGTGCAGAAAACAGTAACACTTGTTCAGAACGAAAGAAAGCACAGAGCCCCAGATTTTATGTTGTCCTGGAGAGCTTGCAGAGCACTGGGGAAAGGCAGGCAGAGAATTCCCTGCTAGCACCTTCTCTGTGCCTGGGAAGCAGAAGTGTTCACGTTGCTGCGCAGAATCGATTTTTTCCGGAAAACAGTAACATGTGTTCACAACGAAAGAAAGCACAGAGCCCCAGATTTTATGTTGTCCTGGAGAGCTTGCAGAGCACTGGGGAAAGGCAGGCATAGAATTCCCTGCTAGCACCTTCTCTGTGCCTGGGAAGCAGAAGTGTTCACATTGCTTCGCAGAATCGCTTTTGTGCAGAAAACAGTAACACTTGTTCAGAACGAAAGAAAGCACAGAGCCCCAGACTTTATGTTGTCCTGGAGAGCTTGCAGAGCCCTGGGGAAAGGCAGGCAGAGAATTCCCTGCTAGCACCTTCTCTGTGCCTGGGAAGCAGAAGTGTTCACATTGCTTCGCAGAATCGCTTTTGTGCAGAAAACAGTAACACTTGTTCAGAACGAAAGAAAGCACAGAGCCCCAGATTTTATGTTGTCCTGGAGAGCTTGCAGAGCACTGGGGAAAGGCAGGCAGAGAATTCCCTGCTAGCACCTTCTCTGTGCCTGGGAAGCAGAAGTGTTCACATTGCTTCGCAGAATCGCTTTTGTGCAGAAAACAGTAACACTTGTTCAGAACGAAAGAAAGCACAGAGCCCCAGATTTGCTGTTGTTCTGGAGAGCTTGCAGAGCACTGGGGAAAGGCAGGCATAGAATTCCCTGCTAGCACCTTCTCTGTGCCTGGGAACCAGAAGTGTTCACATTGCTTCGCAGAATCGCTTTTGTGCAGAAAACAGTAACACTTGTTCAGAACGAAAGAAAGCACAGAGCCCCAGATTTTATGTTGTCCTGGAGAGCTTGCAGAGCACTGGGGAAAGGCAGGCATAGAATTCCCTGCTAGCACCTTCTCTGTGCCTGGGAAGCAGAAGTGTTCACATTGCCTCGCAGAATCGCTTTTGTGCAGAAAACAGTAACACTTGTTCAGAACGAAAGAAAGCACAGAGCCCCAGACTTTATGTTGTCCTGGAGAGCTTGCAGAGCCCTGGGGAAAGGCAGGCAGAGAATTCCCTGCTAGCACCTTCTCTGTGCCTGGGAAGCAGAAGTGTTCACATTGCTTCGCAGAATCGCTTTTGTGCAGAAAACAGTAACACTTGTTCAGAACGAAAGAAAGCACAGAGCCCCAGATTTTATGTTGTCCTGGAGAGCTTGCAGAGCACTGGGGAAAGGCAGGCATAGAATTCCCTGCTAGCACCTTCTCTGTGCCTGGGAAGCAGAAGTGTTCACATTGCTTCGCAGAATCGCTTTTGTGCAGAAAACAGTAACACTTGTTCAGAACGAAAGAAAGCACAGAGCCCCAGACTTTATGTTGTCCTGGAGAGCTTGCAGAGCCCTGGGGAAAGGCAGGCAGAGAATTCCCTGCTAGCACCTTCTCTGTGCCTGGGAAGCAGAAGTGTTCACATTGCTTCGCAGAATCGCTTTTGTGCAGAAAACAGTAACACTTGTTCAGAACGAAAGAAAGCACAGAGCCCCAGATTTTATGCTGTCCTGGAGAGCTTGCAGAGCACTGGGGAAAGGCAGGCAGAGAAGTCCCTGCTAGCACCTTCTCTGTGCCTGGGAAGCAGAAGTGTTCACATTGCTTCGCAGAATCGCTTTTGTGCAGAAAACACTAAAACTTGTTCAGAACGAAAGAAAGCACAGAGCCCCAGATTTGCTGTTGTTCTGGAGAGCTTGCAGAGCACTGGGGAAAGGCAGGCATAGAATTCCCTGCTAGCACCTTCTCTGTGCCTGGGAAGCAGAAGTGTTCACATTGCTTCGCAGAATCGCTTTTGTGCAGAAAACAGTAACACTTGTTCAGAATGAAAGAAAGCACAGAGCCCCAGACTTTATGTTGTCCTGGAGAGCTTGCAGAGCACTGGGGAAAGGCAGGCAGAGCATTCCCTGCTAGCACCTTCTCTGTGCCTGTTCACATTGCTTCGCAGAATCGCTTTTGTGCAGAAAACACTAACACTTGTTCAGAACGAAAGAAAGCACAGAGCCCCAGATTTGCTGTTGTCCTGGAGAGCTTGCAGAGCACTGGGGAAAGGCAGGCAGAGAATTCCCTGCTAGCACCTTCTCTGTGCCTGGGAAGCAGAATTGTTCACATTGCTTCGCAGAATCGCTTTTGTGCAGAAAACACTAAAACTTGTTCAGAACGAAAGAAAGCACAGAGCTCCAGATTTGCTGTTGTCCTGGAGAGCTTGCAGAGCACTGGGGAAAGGCAGGCATAGAATTCCCTGCTAGCATCTTCTCTGTGCCTGGGAAGCAGAAGTGTTCACATTGCTTCGCAGAATCGCTTTTGTGCAGAAAACAGTAACACTTGTTCAGAACGAAAGAAAGCACAGAGCCCCAGATTTTATGTTGTCCTGGAGAGCTTGCAGAGCACTGGGGAAAGGCAGGCAGAGAATTCCCTGCTAGCACCTTCTCTGTGCCTGGGAAGCAGAAGTGTTCACGTTGCTGCGCAGAATCGATTTTTTTCAGAAAACAGTAACACGTGTTCACAACGAAAGAAAGCACTGAGACCCAGATTTGTTGTTGTCCTGGAGAGCTTGCAGAGCACTGGGGAAAGGCAGGCATAGAATTCCCTGCTAGCACCTTCTCTGTGCCTGAGAAGCAGAAGTGTTCACATTGCTTCGCAGAATTGCTTTTGTGCAGAAAACAGTAACACTTGTTCAGAACGAAAGAAAGCACAGAGCCCCAGATTTGCTGTTGTCCTGGAGAGCTTGCAGAGCACTGGGGAAAGGCAGGCAGAGAATTCCCTGCTAGCACCTTCTCTGTGCCTGGGAAGCAGAAGTGTTCACATTGCTTCGCAGAATCGCTTTTGTGCAGAAAACACTAAAACTTGTTCAGAACGAAAGAAAGCACAGAGCCCCAGATTTGCTGTTGTCCTGGAGAGCTTGCAGAGCACTGGGGAAAGGCAGGCATAGAATTCCCTGCTAGCACCTTCTCTGTGCCTGGGAAGCAGAAGTGTTCACATTGCTTCGCAGAATCGCTTTTGTGCAGAAAAGACTAAAACTTGTTCAGAACGAAAGAAAGCACAGAGCCCCAGATTTGCTGTTGTCCTGGAGAGCTTGCAGAGCCCTGGGGAAAGGCAGGCAGAGAATTCCCTGCTAGCACCTTCTCTGTGCCTGGGAAGCAGAAGTGTTCACGTTGCTGCGCAGAATCCATTTTTTCCGGAAAACAGTAACATGTGTTCACAACGAAAGAAAGCACAGAGCCCCAGATTTTATGTTGTCCTGGAGAGCTTGCAGAGCACTGGGGAAAGGCAGGCAGAGAATTCCCTGCTAGCACCTTCTCTGTGCCTGGGAAGCAGAAGTGTTCACATTGCTTCGCAGAATCGCTTTTGTGCAGAAAACAGTAACACTTGTTCAGAACGAAAGAAAGCACAGAGCCCCAGACTTTATGTTGTCCTGGAGAGCTTGCAGAGCCCTGGGGAAAGGCAGGCAGAGAATTCCCTGCTAGCACCTTCTCTGTGCCTGGGAAGCAGAAGTGTTCACATTGCTTCGCAGAATCGCTTTTGTGCAGAAAACAGTAACACTTGTTCAGAACGAAAGAAAGCACAGAGCCCCAGATTTTATGTTGTCCTGGAGAGCTTGCAGAGCACTGGGGAAAGGCAGGCAGAGAATTCCCTGCTAGCACCTTCTCTGTGCCTGGGAAGCAGAAGTGTTCACATTGCTTCGCAGAATCGCTTTTGTGCAGAAAACAGTAACACTTGTTCAGAACGAAAGAAAGCACAGAGCCCCAGATTTGCTGTTGTTCTGGAGAGCTTGCAGAGCACTGGGTAAAGGCAGGCATAGAATTCCCTGCTAGCACCTTCTCTGTGCCTGGGAACCAGAAGTGTTCACATTGCTTCGCAGAATCGCTTTTGTGCAGAAAACAGTAACACTTGTTCAGAACGAAAGAAAGCACAGAGCCCCAGATTTTATGTTGTCCTGGAGAGCTTGCAGAGCACTGGGGAAAGGCAGGCATAGAATTCCCTGCTAGCACCTTCTCTGTGCCTGGGAAGCAGAAGTGTTCACATTGCTTCGCAGAATCGCTTTTGTGCAGAAAACAGTAACACTTGTTCAGAACGAAAGAAAGCACAGAGCCCCAGACTTTATGTTGTCCTGGAGAGCTTGCAGAGCCCTGGGGAAAGGCAGGCAGAGAATTCCCTGCTAGCACCTTCTCTGTGCCTGGGAAGCAGAAGTGTTCACATTGCTTCGCAGAATCGCTTTTGTGCAGAAAACAGTAACACTTGTTCAGAACGAAAGAAAGCACAGAGCCCCAGATTTTATGCTGTCCTGGAGAGCTTGCAGAGCACTGGGGAAAGGCAGGCAGAGAATTCCCTGCTAGCACCTTCTCTGTGCCTGGGAAGCAGAAGTGTTCACATTGCTTCGCAGAATCGCTTTTGTGCAGAAAACAGTAACACTTGTTCAGAACGAAAGAAAGCACAGAGCCCCAGACTTTATGTTGTCCTGGAGAGCTTGCAGAGCCCTGGGGAAAGGCAGGCAGAGCATTCCCTGCTAGCACCTTCTCTGTGCCTGGGAAGCAGAAGTGTTCACATTGCTGTGCAGAATCACTTTTGTGCAGAAAACAGTAACACGTGTTCACAACGAAAGAAAGCACAGAGCCCCAGACTTTATGTTGTCCTGGAGAGCTTGCAGAGCAGTGGGGGAAGGCAGGCAGAGAATTCCCTGCTAGCACCTTCTCTGTGCCTGGGAATCAGAAGTGTTCACGTTGCTGCGCAGAATCAATTTTTTCCGGAAAACAGTAACATGTGTTCACAACGAAAGAAAGCACTGAGACCCAGATTTGTTGTTGTCCTGGAGAGCTTGCAGAGCACTGGGGAAAGGCAGGCAGAGAATTCCCTGCTAGCACCTTCTCTGTGCCTGGGAAACAGAAGTGTTCACATTGCTTCGCAGAATCGCTTTTGTGCAGAAAAGACTAAAACTTGTTCAGAACGAAAGAAAGCACAGAGCCCCAGATTTGCTGTTGTCCTGGAGAGCTTGCAGAGCACTGGGGAAAGGCAGGCAGAGAATTCCCTGCTAGCACCTTCTCTGTGCCTGGGAAGCAGAAGTGTTCACATTGCTTCGCAGAATCGCTTTTGTGCAGAAAACACTAAAACTTGTTCAGAACGAAAGAAAGCACAGAGCCCCAGATTTGCTGTTGTCCTGGAGAGCTTGCAGAGCCCTGGGGAAAGGCAGGCAGAGAATTCCCTGCTAGCACCTTCTCTGTGCCTGGGAAACAGAAGTGTTCACATTGCTTCGCAGAATCGCTTTTGTGCAGAAAACAGTAACACTTGTTCAGAACGAAAGAAAGCACAGAGCCCCAGATTTTATGCTGTCCTGGAGAGCTTGCAGAGCACTGGGGAAAGGCAGGCAGAGAATTCCCTGCTAGCACCTTCTCTGTGCCTGGGAAGCAGAAGTGTTCACATTGCTTCGCAGAATCGCTTTTGTGCAGAAAACACTAACACTTGTTCAGAACGAAAGAAAGCACAGAGCCCCAGATTTTATGTTGTCCTGGAGAGCTTGCAGAGCCCTGGGGAAAGGCAGGCAGAGAATTCCCTGCTAGCACCTTCTCTGTGCCTGGGAAGCAGAAGTGTTCACGTTGCTGCGCAGAATCGATTTTTTCCGGAAAACAGTAACATGTGTTCACAACGAAAGAAAGCACAGAGCCCCAGATTTTATGTTGTCCTGGAGAGCTTGCAGAGCACTGGGGAAAGGCAGGCATAGAATTCCCTGCTAGCACCTTCTCTGTGCCTGGGAAGCAGAAGTGTTCACATTGCTTCGCAGAATCGCTTTTGTGCAGAAAACACTAACACTTGTTCAGAACGAAAGAAAGCACAGAGCCCCAGATTTGCTGTTGTCCTGGAGAGCTTGCAGAGCCCTGGGGAAAGGCAGGCAGAGAATTCCCTGCTAGCACCTTCTCTGTGCCTGGGAAGCAGAAGTGTTCACATTGCTTCGCAGAATCGCTTTTGTGCAGAAAACAGTAACACTTGTTCAGAACGAAAGAAAGCACAGAGCCCCAGATTTTATGCTGTCCTGGAGAGCTTGCAGAGCACTGGGGAAAGGCAGGCAGAGAATTCCCTGCTAGCACCTTCTCTGTGCCTGGGAAGCAGAAGTGTTCACATTGCTTCGCAGAATCGCTTTTGTGCAGAAAACACTAACACTTGTTCAGAACGAAAGAAAGCACAGAGCCCCAGATTTTATGTTGTCCTGGAGAGCTTGCAGAGCACTGGGGAAAGGCAGGCATAGAATTCCCTGCTAGCACCTTCTCTGTGCCTGGGAAGCAGAAGTGTTCACATTGCTTCGCAGAATCGCTTTTGTGCAGAAAACAGTAACACTTGTTCAGAACGAAAGAAAGCACAGAGCCCCAGACTTTATGTTGTCCTGGAGAGCTTGCAGAGCCCTGGGGAAAGGCAGGCAGAGAATTCCCTGCTAGCACCTTCTCTGTGCCTGTTCACATTGCTTCGCAGAATCGCTTTTGTGCAGAAAACAGTAACACTTGTTCAGAACGAAAGAAAGCACAGAGCCCCAGATTTGCTGTTGTTCTGGAGAGCTTGCAGAGCACTGGGGAAAGGCAGGCATAGAATTCCCTGCTAGCACCTTCTCTGTGCCTGGGAACCAGAAGTGTTCACATTGCTTCGCAGAATCGCTTTTGTGCAGAAAACAGTAACACTTGTTCAGAACGAAAGAAAGCACAGAGCCCCAGATTTTATGTTGTCCTGGAGAGCTTGCAGAGCCCTGGGGAAAGGCAGGCATAGAATTCCCTGCTAGCACCTTCTCTGTGCCTGGGAAGCAGAAGTGTTCACATTGCCTCGCAGAATCGCTTTTGTGCAGAAAACAGTAACACTTGTTCAGAACGAAAGAAAGCACAGAGCCCCAGACTTTATGTTGTCCTGGAGAGCTTGCAGAGCCCTGGGGAAAGGCAGGCAGAGAATTCCCTGCTAGCACCTTCTCTGTGCCTGGGAAGCAGAAGTGTTCACATTGCTTCGCAGAATCGCTTTTGTGCAGAAAACAGTAACACTTGTTCAGAACGAAAGAAAGCACAGAGCCCCAGATTTTATGTTGTCCTGGAGAGCTTGCAGAGCACTGGGGAAAGGCAGGCATAGAATTCCCTGCTAGCACCTTCTCTGTGCCTGGGAAGCAGAAGTGTTCACATTGCTTCGCAGAATCGCTTTTGTGCAGAAAACAGTAACACTTGTTCAGAACGAAAGAAAGCACAGAGCCCCAGACTTTATGTTGTCCTGGAGAGCTTGCAGAGCCCTGGGGAAAGGCAGGCAGAGAATTCCCTGCTAGCACCTTCTCTGTGCCTGGGAAGCAGAAGTGTTCACATTGCTTCGCAGAATCGCTTTTGTGCAGAAAACAGTAACACTTGTTCAGAACGAAAGAAAGCACAGAGCCCCAGATTTTATGCTGTCCTGGAGAGCTTGCAGAGCACTGGGGAAAGGCAGGCAGAGAAGTCCCTGCTAGCACCTTCTCTGTGCCTGGGAAGCAGAAGTGTTCACATTGCTTCGCAGAATCGCTTTTGTGCAGAAAACACTAAAACTTGTTCAGAACGAAAGAAAGCACAGAGCCCCAGATTTGCTGTTGTTCTGGAGAGCTTGCAGAGCACTGGGGAAAGGCAGGCATAGAATTCCCTGCTAGCACCTTCTCTGTGCCTGGGAAGCAGAAGTGTTCACATTGCTTCGCAGAATCGCTTTTGTGCAGAAAACAGTAACACTTGTTCAGAATGAAAGAAAGCACAGAGCCCCAGACTTTATGTTGTCCTGGAGAGCTTGCAGAGCACTGGGGAAAGGCAGGCAGAGCATTCCCTGCTAGCACCTTCTCTGTGCCTGTTCACATTGCTTCGCAGAATCGCTTTTGTGCAGAAAACACTAACACTTGTTCAGAACGAAAGAAAGCACAGAGCCCCAGATTTGCTGTTGTCCTGGAGAGCTTGCAGAGCACTGGGGAAAGGCAGGCAGAGAATTCCCTGCTAGCACCTTCTCTGTGCCTGGGAAGCAGAATTGTTCACATTGCTTCGCAGAATCGCTTTTGTGCAGAAAACACTAAAACTTGTTCAGAACGAAAGAAAGCACAGAGCCCCAGATTTGCTGTTGTCCTGGAGAGCTTGCAGAGCACTGGGGAAAGGCAGGCATAGAATTCCCTGCTAGCACCTTCTCTGTGCCTGGGAAGCAGAAGTGTTCACATTGCCTCGCAGAATCGCTTTTGTGCAGAAAACAGTAACACTTGTTCAGAACGAAAGAAAGCACAGAGCCCCAGACTTTATGTTGTCCTGGAGAGCTTGCAGAGCCCTGGGGAAAGGCAGGCAGAGAATTCCCTGCTAGCACCTTCTCTGTGCCTGGGAAGCAGAAGTGTTCACATTGCTTCGCAGAATCGCTTTTGTGCAGAAAACAGTAACACTTGTTCAGAACGAAAGAAAGCACAGAGCCCCAGATTTTATGTTGTCCTGGAGAGCTTGCAGAGCACTGGGGAAAGGCAGGCATAGAATTCCCTGCTAGCACCTTCTCTGTGCCTGGGAAGCAGAAGTGTTCACATTGCTTCGCAGAATCGCTTTTGTGCAGAAAACAGTAACACTTGTTCAGAACGAAAGAAAGCACAGAGCCCCAGACTTTATGTTGTCCTGGAGAGCTTGCAGAGCCCTGGGGAAAGGCAGGCAGAGAATTCCCTGCTAGCACCTTCTCTGTGCCTGGGAAGCAGAAGTGTTCACATTGCTTCGCAGAATCGCTTTTGTGCAGAAAACAGTAACACTTGTTCAGAACGAAAGAAAGCACAGAGCCCCAGATTTTATGCTGTCCTGGAGAGCTTGCAGAGCACTGGGGAAAGGCAGGCAGAGAAGTCCCTGCTAGCACCTTCTCTGTGCCTGGGAAGCAGAAGTGTTCACATTGCTTCGCAGAATCGCTTTTGTGCAGAAAACACTAAAACTTGTTCAGAACGAAAGAAAGCACAGAGCCCCAGATTTGCTGTTGTTCTGGAGAGCTTGCAGAGCACTGGGGAAAGGCAGGCATAGAATTCCCTGCTAGCACCTTCTCTGTGCCTGGGAAGCAGAAGTGTTCACATTGCTTCGCAGAATCGCTTTTGTGCAGAAAACAGTAACACTTGTTCAGAATGAAAGAAAGCACAGAGCCCCAGACTTTATGTTGTCCTGGAGAGCTTGCAGAGCACTGGGGAAAGGCAGGCAGAGCATTCCCTGCTAGCACCTTCTCTGTGCCTGTTCACATTGCTTCGCAGAATCGCTTTTGTGCAGAAAACACTAACACTTGTTCAGAACGAAAGAAAGCACAGAGCCCCAGATTTGCTGTTGTCCTGGAGAGCTTGCAGAGCACTGGGGAAAGGCAGGCAGAGAATTCCCTGCTAGCACCTTCTCTGTGCCTGGGAAGCAGAATTGTTCACATTGCTTCGCAGAATCGCTTTTGTGCAGAAAACACTAAAACTTGTTCAGAACGAAAGAAAGCACAGAGCCCCAGATTTGCTGTTGTCCTGGAGAGCTTGCAGAGCACTGGGGAAAGGCAGGCATAGAATTCCCTGCTAGCATCTTCTCTGTGCCTGGGAAGCAGAAGTGTTCACATTGCTTCGCAGAATCGCTTTTGTGCAGAAAACAGTAACACTTGTTCAGAACGAAAGAAAGCACAGAGCCCCAGATTTTATGTTGTCCTGGAGAGCTTGCAGAGCACTGGGGAAAGGCAGGCAGAGAATTCCCTGCTAGCACCTTCTCTGTGCCTGGGAAGCAGAAGTGTTCACGTTGCTGCGCAGAATCGATTTTTTTCAGAAAACAGTAACACGTGTTCACAACGAAAGAAAGCACTGAGACCCAGATTTGTTGTTGTCCTGGAGAGCTTGCAGAGCACTGGGGAAAGGCAGGCATAGAATTCCCTGCTAGCACCTTCTCTGTGCCTGAGAAGCAGAAGTGTTCACATTGCTTCGCAGAATTGCTTTTGTGCAGAAAACACTAAAACTTGTTCAGAACGAAAGAAAGCACAGAGCCCCAGATTTGCTGTTGTCCTGGAGAGCTTGCAGAGCACTGGGGAAAGGCAGGCAGAGAATTCCCTGCTAGCACCTTCTCTGTGCCTGGGAAGCAGAAGTGTTCACATTGCTTCGCAGAATCGCTTTTGTGCAGAAAACACTAAAACTTGTTCAGAACGAAAGAAAGCACAGAGCCCCAGATTTGCTGTTGTCCTGGAGAGCTTGCAGAGCACTGGGGAAAGGCAGGCATAGAATTCCCTGCTAGCACCTTCTCTGTGCCTGGGAAGCAGAAGTGTTCACATTGCTTCGCAGAATCGCTTTTGTGCAGAAAAGACTAAAACTTGTTCAGAACGAAAGAAAGCACAGAGCCCCAGATTTGCTGTTGTCCTGGAGAGCTTGCAGAGCCCTGGGGAAAGGCAGGCAGAGAATTCCCTGCTAGCACCTTCTCTGTGCCTGGGAAGCAGAAGTGTTCACGTTGCTGCGCAGAATCCATTTTTTCCGGAAAACAGTAACATGTGTTCACAACGAAAGAAAGCACAGAGCCCCAGATTTTATGTTGTCCTGGAGAGCTTGCAGAGCACTGGGGAAAGGCAGGCAGAGAATTCCCTGCTAGCACCTTCTCTGTGCCTGGGAAACAGAAGTGTTCACATTGCTTCGCAGAATCGCTTTTGTGCAGAAAACAGTAACACTTGTTCAGAACGAAAGAAAGCACAGAGCCCCAGACTTTATGTTGTCCTGGAGAGCTTGCAGAGCCCTGGGGAAAGGCAGGCAGAGAATTCCCTGCTAGCACCTTCTCTGTGCCTGGGAAGCAGAAGTGTTCACATTGCTTCGCAGAATCGCTTTTGTGCAGAAAACAGTAACACTTGTTCAGAACGAAAGAAAGCACAGAGCCCCAGATTTTATGTTGTCCTGGAGAGCTTGCAGAGCACTGGGGAAAGGCAGGCAGAGAATTCCCTGCTAGCACCTTCTCTGTGCCTGGGAAGCAGAAGTGTTCACATTGCTTCGCAGAATCGCTTTTGTGCAGAAAACAGTAACACTTGTTCAGAACGAAAGAAAGCACAGAGCCCCAGATTTGCTGTTGTTCTGGAGAGCTTGCAGAGCACTGGGTAAAGGCAGGCATAGAATTCCCTGCTAGCACCTTCTCTGTGCCTGGGAACCAGAAGTGTTCACATTGCTTCGCAGAATCGCTTTTGTGCAGAAAACAGTAACACTTGTTCAGAACGAAAGAAAGCACAGAGCCCCAGATTTTATGTTGTCCTGGAGAGCTTGCAGAGCACTGGGGAAAGGCAGGCATAGAATTCCCTGCTAGCACCTTCTCTGTGCCTGGGAAGCAGAAGTGTTCACATTGCTTCGCAGAATCGCTTTTGTGCAGAAAACAGTAACACTTGTTCAGAACGAAAGAAAGCACAGAGCCCCAGACTTTATGTTGTCCTGGAGAGCTTGCAGAGCCCTGGGGAAAGGCAGGCAGAGAATTCCCTGCTAGCACCTTCTCTGTGCCTGGGAAGCAGAAGTGTTCACATTGCTTCGCAGAATCGCTTTTGTGCAGAAAACAGTAACACTTGTTCAGAACGAAAGAAAGCACAGAGCCCCAGATTTTATGCTGTCCTGGAGAGCTTGCAGAGCACTGGGGAAAGGCAGGCAGAGAATTCCCTGCTAGCACCTTCTCTGTGCCTGGGAAGCAGAAGTGTTCACATTGCTTCGCAGAATCGCTTTTGTGCAGAAAACAGTAACACTTGTTCAGAACGAAAGAAAGCACAGAGCCCCAGACTTTATGTTGTCCTGGAGAGCTTGCAGAGCCCTGGGGAAAGGCAGGCAGAGCATTCCCTGCTAGCACCTTCTCTGTGCCTGGGAAGCAGAAGTGTTCACATTGCTGTGCAGAATCACTTTTGTGCAGAAAACAGTAACACGTGTTCACAACGAAAGAAAGCACAGAGCCCCAGACTTTATGTTGTCCTGGAGAGCTTGCAGAGCAGTGGGGGAAGGCAGGCAGAGAATTCCCTGCTAGCACCTTCTCTGTGCCTGGGAATCAGAAGTGTTCACGTTGCTGCGCAGAATCAATTTTTTCCGGAAAACAGTAACATGTGTTCACAACGAAAGAAAGCACTGAGACCCAGATTTGTTGTTGTCCTGGAGAGCTTGCAGAGCACTGGGGAAAGGCAGGCAGAGAATTCCCTGCTAGCACCTTCTCTGTGCCTGGGAAACAGAAGTGTTCACATTGCTTCGCAGAATCGCTTTTGTGCAGAAAAGACTAAAACTTGTTCAGAACGAAAGAAAGCACAGAGCCCCAGATTTGCTGTTGTCCTGGAGAGCTTGCAGAGCACTGGGGAAAGGCAGGCAGAGAATTCCCTGCTAGCACCTTCTCTGTGCCTGGGAAGCAGAAGTGTTCACATTGCTTCGCAGAATCGCTTTTGTGCAGAAAACACTAAAACTTGTTCAGAACGAAAGAAAGCACAGAGCCCCAGATTTGCTGTTGTCCTGGAGAGCTTGCAGAGCCCTGGGGAAAGGCAGGCAGAGAATTCCCTGCTAGCACCTTCTCTGTGCCTGGGAAACAGAAGTGTTCACATTGCTTCGCAGAATCGCTTTTGTGCAGAAAACAGTAACACTTGTTCAGAACGAAAGAAAGCACAGAGCCCCAGATTTTATGCTGTCCTGGAGAGCTTGCAGAGCACTGGGGAAAGGCAGGCAGAGAATTCCCTGCTAGCACCTTCTCTGTGCCTGGGAAGCAGAAGTGTTCACATTGCTTCGCAGAATCGCTTTTGTGCAGAAAACACTAACACTTGTTCAGAACGAAAGAAAGCACAGAGCCCCAGATTTTATGTTGTCCTGGAGAGCTTGCAGAGCCCTGGGGAAAGGCAGGCAGAGAATTCCCTGCTAGCACCTTCTCTGTGCCTGGGAAGCAGAAGTGTTCACGTTGCTGCGCAGAATCGATTTTTTCCGGAAAACAGTAACATGTGTTCACAACGAAAGAAAGCACAGAGCCCCAGATTTTATGTTGTCCTGGAGAGCTTGCAGAGCACTGGGGAAAGGCAGGCATAGAATTCCCTGCTAGCACCTTCTCTGTGCCTGGGAAGCAGAAGTGTTCACATTGCTTCGCAGAATCGCTTTTGTGCAGAAAACACTAACACTTGTTCAGAACGAAAGAAAGCACAGAGCCCCAGATTTGCTGTTGTCCTGGAGAGCTTGCAGAGCCCTGGGGAAAGGCAGGCAGAGAATTCCCTGCTAGCACCTTCTCTGTGCCTGGGAAGCAGAAGTGTTCACATTGCTTCGCAGAATCGCTTTTGTGCAGAAAACACTAACACTTGTTCAGAACGAAAGAAAGCACAGAGCCCCAGATTTTATGCTGTCCTGGAGAGCTTGCAGAGCACTGGGGAAAGGCAGGCAGAGAATTCCCTGCTAGCACCTTCTCTGTGCCTGGGAAGCAGAAGTGTTCACATTGCTTCGCAGAATCGCTTTTGTGCAGAAAACACTAACACTTGTTCAGAACGAAAGAAAGCACAGAGCCCCAGATTTTATGTTGTCCTGGAGAGCTTGCAGAGCACTGGGGAAAGGCAGGCATAGAATTCCCTGCTAGCACCTTCTCTGTGCCTGGGAAGCAGAAGTGTTCA
Organism: Strix uralensis; assembly: GCF_047716275.1. NCBI lineage: Eukaryota > Metazoa > Chordata > Aves > Strigiformes > Strigidae > Strix > Strix uralensis. The sequence continues at coordinate 86,335,254 of NC_133975.1, forward strand.
CATTGCTTCGCAGAATCGCTTTTGTGCAGAAAACAGTAACACTTGTTCAGAACGAAAGAAAGCACAGAGCCCCAGACTTTATGTTGTCCTGGAGAGCTTGCAGAGCCCTGGGGAAAGGCAGGCAGAGAATTCCCTGCTAGCACCTTCTCTGTGCCTGGGAAGCAGAAGTGTTCACATTGCTTCGCAGAATCGCTTTTGTGCAGAAAACAGTAACACTTGTTCAGAACGAAAGAAAGCACAGAGCCCCAGATTTTATGCTGTCCTGGAGAGCTTGCAGAGCACTGGGGAAAGGCAGGCAGAGAATTCCCTGCTAGCACCTTCTCTGTGCCTGGGAAGCAGAAGTGTTCACATTGCTTCGCAGAATCGCTTTTGTGCAGAAAAGACTAAAACTTGTTCAGAACGAAAGAAAGCACAGAGCCCCAGACTTTATGTTGTCCTGGAGAGCTTGCAGAGCCCTGGGGAAAGGCAGGCAGAGCATTCCCTGCTAGCACCTTCTCTGTGCCTGGGAAGCAGAAGTGTTCACATTGCTCTGCAGAATCACTTTTGTGCAGAAAACAGTAACACGTGTTCACAACGAAAGAAAGCACAGAGCCCCAGATTTGCTGTTGTCCTGGAGAGCTTGCAGAGCCCTGGGGAAAGGCAGGCAGAGAATTCCCTGCTAGCACCTTCTCTGTGCCTGGGAAACAGAAGTGTTCACATTGCTTCGCAGAATCGCTTTTGTGCAGAAAACAGTAACACTTGTTCAGAACGAAAGAAAGCACAGAGCCCCAGATTTTATGCTGTCCTGGAGAGCTTGCAGAGCACTGGGGAAAGGCAGGCAGAGAATTCCCTGCTAGCACCTTCTCTGTGCCTGGGAAGCAGAAGTGTTCACATTGCTTCGCAGAATCGCTTTTGTGCAGAAAACACTAACACTTGTTCAGAACGAAAGAAAGCACAGAGCCCCAGATTTTATGTTGTCCTGGAGAGCTTGCAGAGCAGTGGGGGAAGGCAGGCAGAGAATTCCCTGCTAGCACCTTCTCTGTGCCTGGGAATCAGAAGTGTTCACGTTGCTGCGCAGAATCGATTTTTTCCGGAAAACAGTAACATGTGTTCACAACGAAAGAAAGCACAGAGCCCCAGATTTTATGTTGTCCTGGAGAGCTTGCAGAGCACTGGGGAAAGGCAGGCATAGAATTCCCTGCTAGCACCTTCTCTGTGCCTGGGAAGCAGAAGTGTTCACATTGCTTCGCAGAATCGCTTTTGTGCAGAAAACAGTAACACTTGTTCAGAACGAAAGAAAGCACAGAGCCCCAGACTTTATGTTGTCCTGGAGAGCTTGCAGAGCCCTGGGGAAAGGCAGGCAGAGAATTCCCTGCTAGCACCTTCTCTGTGCCTGGGAAGCAGAAGTGTTCACATTGCTTCGCAGAATCGCTTTTGTGCAGAAAACAGTAACACTTGTTCAGAACGAAAGAAAGCACAGAGCCCCAGATTTTATGCTGTCCTGGAGAGCTTGCAGAGCCCTGGGGAAAGGCAGGCAGAGAATTCCCTGCTAGCACCTTCTCTGTGCCTGGGAAGCAGAAGTGTTCACATTGCTTCGCAGAATCGCTTTTGTGCAGAAAACAGTAACACTTGTTCAGAACGAAAGAAAGCACAGAGCCCCAGACTTTATGTTGTCCTGGAGAGCTTGCAGAGCCCTGGGGAAAGGCAGGCAGAGCATTCCCTGCTAGCACCTTCTCTGTGCCTGGGAAGCAGAAGTGTTCACATTGCTGTGCAGAATCACTTTTGTGCAGAAAACAGTAACACGTGTTCACAACGAAAGAAAGCACAGAGCCCCAGACTTTATGTTGTCCTGGAGAGCTTGCAGAGCAGTGGGGGAAGGCAGGCAGAGAATTCCCTGCTAGCACCTTCTCTGTGCCTGGGAATCAGAAGTGTTCACGTTGCTGCGCAGAATCAATTTTTTCCGGAAAACAGTAACATGTGTTCACAACGAAAGAAAGCACAGAGCCCCAGATTTTATGTTGTCCTGGAGAGCTTGCAGAGCACTGGGGAAAGGCAGGCATAGAATTCCCTGCTAGCACCTTCTCTGTGCCTGGGAAGCAGAAGTGTTCACATTGCTTCGCAGAATCGCTTTTGTGCAGAAAACAGTAACACTTGTTCAGAACGAAAGAAAGCACAGAGCCCCAGACTTTATGTTGTCCTGGAGAGCTTGCAGAGCCCTGGGGAAAGGCAGGCAGAGAATTCCCTGCTAGCACCTTCTCTGTGCCTGGGAAGCAGAAGTGTTCACATTGCTGTGCAGAATCACTTTTGTGCAGAAAACAGTAACACGTGTTCACAACGAAAGAAAGCACAGAGCCCCAGACTTTATGTTGTCCTGGAGAGCTTGCAGAGCAGTGGGGGAAGGCAGGCAGAGAATTCCCTGCTAGCACCTTCTCTGTGCCTGGGAATCAGAAGTGTTCACGTTGCTGCGCAGAATCGATTTTTTCCGGAAAACAGTAACATGTGTTCACAACGAAAGAAAGCACAGAGCCCCAGATTTTATGTTGTCCTGGAGAGCTTGCAGAGCACTGGGGAAAGGCAGGCATAGAATTCCCTGCTAGCACCTTCTCTGTGCCTGGGAAGCAGAAGTGTTCACATTGCTTCGCAGAATCGCTTTTGTGCAGAAAACAGTAACACTTGTTCAGAACGAAAGAAAGCACAGAGCCCCAGACTTTATGTTGTCCTGGAGAGCTTGCAGAGCCCTGGGGAAAGGCAGGCAGAGAATTCCCTGCTAGCACCTTCTCTGTGCCTGGGAAGCAGAAGTGTTCACATTGCTTCGCAGAATCGCTTTTGTGCAGAAAACAGTAACACTTGTTCAGAACGAAAGAAAGCACAGAGCCCCAGATTTTATGCTGTCCTGGAGAGCTTGCAGAGCCCTGGGGAAAGGCAGGCAGAGAATTCCCTGCTAGCACCTTCTCTGTGCCTGGGAAGCAGAAGTGTTCACATTGCTTCGCAGAATCGCTTTTGTGCAGAAAACAGTAACACTTGTTCAGAACGAAAGAAAGCACAGAGCCCCAGACTTTATGTTGTCCTGGAGAGCTTGCAGAGCCCTGGGGAAAGGCAGGCAGAGCATTCCCTGCTAGCACCTTCTCTGTGCCTGGGAAGCAGAAGTGTTCACATTGCTGTGCAGAATCACTTTTGTGCAGAAAACAGTAACACGTGTTCACAACGAAAGAAAGCACAGAGCCCCAGACTTTATGTTGTCCTGGAGAGCTTGCAGAGCAGTGGGGGAAGGCAGGCAGAGAATTCCCTGCTAGCACCTTCTCTGTGCCTGGGAATCAGAAGTGTTCACGTTGCTGCGCAGAATCAATTTTTTCCGGAAAACAGTAACATGTGTTCACAACGAAAGAAAGCACTGAGACCCAGATTTGTTGTTGTCCTGGAGAGCTTGCAGAGCACTGGGGAAAGGCAGGCAGAGAATTCCCTGCTAGCACCTTCTCTGTGCCTGGGAAACAGAAGTGTTCACATTGCTTCGCAGAATCGCTTTTGTGCAGAAAACACTAAAACTTGTTCAGAACGAAAGAAAGCACAGAGCCCCAGATTTTCTGTTGTCCTGGAGAGCTTGCAGAGCACTGGGGAAAGGCAGGCAGAGAATTCCCTGCTAGCACCTTCTCTGTGCCTGGGAAGCAGAAGTGTTCACATTGCTTCGCAGAATCGCTTTTGTGCAGAAAACAGTAACACTTGTTCAGAACGAAAGAAAGCACAGAGCCCCAGATTTGCTGTTGTTCTGGAGAGCTTGCAGAGCACTGGGGAAAGGCAGGCATAGAATTCCCTGCTAGCACCTTCTCTGTGCCTGGGAAGCAGAAGTGTTCACATTGCTTCGCAGAATCGCTTTTGTGCAGAAAACAGTAACACTTGTTCAGAATGAAAGAAAGCACAGAGCCCCAGACTTTATGTTGTCCTGGAGAGCTTGCAGAGCACTGGGGAAAGGCAGGCAGAGCATTCCCTGCTAGCACCTTCTCTGTGCCTGTTCACATTGCTTCGCAGAATCGCTTTTGTGCAGAAAACACTAACACTTGTTCAGAACGAAAGAAAGCACAGAGCCCCAGATTTGCTGTTGTCCTGGAGAGCTTGCAGAGCACTGGGGAAAGGCAGGCAGAGAATTCCCTGCTAGCACCTTCTCTGTGCCTGGGAAGCAGAAGTGTTCACATTGCTTCGCAGAATCGCTTTTGTGCAGAAAACACTAAAACTTGTTCAGAACGAAAGAAAGCACAGAGCCCCAGATTTGCTGTTGTCGTGGAGAGCTTGCAGAGCACTGGGGAAAGGCAGGCATAGAATTCCCTGCTAGCATCTTCTCTGTGCCTGGGAAGCAGAAGTGTTCACATTGCTTCGCAGAATCGCTTTTGTGCAGAAAACAGTAACACTTGTTCAGAACGAAAGAAAGCACAGAGCCCCAGATTTTATGTTGTCCTGGAGAGCTTGCAGAGCACTGGGGAAAGGCAGGCAGAGAATTCCCTGATAGCACCTTCTCTGTGCCTGGGAAGCAGAAGTGTTCACGTTGCTGCGCAGAATCGATTTTTTTCAGAAAACAGTAACACGTGTTCACAACGAAAGAAAGCACTGAGACCCAGATTTGTTGTTGTCCTGGAGAGCTTGCAGAGCACTGGGGAAAGGCAGGCATAGAATTCCCTGCTAGCACCTTCTCTGTGCCTGGGAAGCAGAAGTGTTCACATTGCTTCGCAGAATCGCTTTTGTGCAGAAAACACTAAAACTTGTTCAGAACGAAAGAAAGCACAGAGCCCCAGATTTGCTGTTGTCCTGGAGAGCTTGCAGAGCACTGGGGAAAGGCAGGCAGAGAATTCCCTGCTAGCACCTTCTCTGTGCCTGGGAAGCAGAAGTGTTCACATTGCTTCGCAGAATCGCTTTTGTGCAGAAAACACTAAAACTTGTTCAGAACGAAAGAAAGCACAGAGCCCCAGATTTGCTGTTGTCCTGGAGAGCTTGCAGAGCACTGGGGAAAGGCAGGCATAGAATTCCCTGCTAGCACCTTCTCTGTGCCTGGGAAGCAGAAGTGTTCACATTGCTTCGCAGAATCGCTTTTGTGCAGAAAAGACTAAAACTTGTTCAGAACGAAAGAAAGCACAGAGCCCCAGATTTGCTGTTGTCCTGGAGAGCTTGCAGAGCACTGGGGAAAGGCAGGCATAGAATTCCCTGCTAGCACCTTCTCTGTGCCTGGGAACCAGAAGTGTTCACATTGCTTCGCAGAATCGCTTTTGTGCAGAAAACAGTAACACTTGTTCAGAACGAAAGAAAGCACAGAGCCCCAGATTTTATGTTGTCCTGGAGAGCTTGCAGAGCACTGGGGAAAGGCAGGCATAGAATTCCCTGCTAGCACCTTCTCTGTGCCTGGGAAGCAGAAGTGTTCACATTGCTTCGCAGAATCGCTTTTGTGGAGAAAACACTAAAACTTGTTCAGAACGAAAGAAAGCACAGAGCCCCAGATTTGCTGTTGTCCTGGAGAGCTTGCAGAGCCCTGGGGAAAGGCAGGCAGAGAATTCCCTGCTAGCACCTTCTCTGTGCCTGGGAAGCAGAAGTGTTCACATTGCTTCGCAGAATCGCTTTTGTGCAGAAAACACTAACACTTGTTCAGAACGAAAGAAAGCACAGAGCCCCAGATTTTATGTTGTCCTGGAGAGCTTGCAGAGCAGTGGGGGAAGGCAGGCAGAGAATTCCCTGCTAGCACCTTCTCTGTGCCTGGGAAGCAGAAGTGTTCACGTTGCTGCGCAGAATCGATTTTTTCCGGAAAACAGTAACATGTGTTCACAACGAAAGAAAGCACAGAGCCCCAGATTTTATGTTGTCCTGGAGAGCTTGCAGAGCACTGGGGAAAGGCAGGCATAGAATTCCCTGCTAGCACCTTCTCTGTGCCTGGGAAGCAGAAGTGTTCACATTGCTTCGCAGAATCGCTTTTGTGCAGAAAACAGTAACACTTGTTCAGAACGAAAGAAAGCACAGAGCCCCAGACTTTATGTTGTCCTGGAGAGCTTGCAGAGCCCTGGGGAAAGGCAGGCAGAGAATTCCCTGCTAGCACCTTCTCTGTGCCTGGGAAGCAGAAGTGTTCACATTGCTTCGCAGAATCGCTTTTGTGCAGAAAACAGTAACACTTGTTCAGAACGAAAGAAAGCACAGAGCCCCAGATTTTATGCTGTCCTGGAGAGCTTGCAGAGCACTGGGGAAAGGCAGGCAGAGAATTCCCTGCTAGCACCTTCTCTGTGCCTGGGAAGCAGAAGTGTTCACATTGCTTCGCAGAATCGCTTTTGTGCAGAAAACAGTAACACTTGTTCAGAACGAAAGAAAGCACAGAGCCCCAGACTTTATGTTGTCCTGGAGAGCTTGCAGAGCCCTGGGGAAAGGCAGGCAGAGCATTCCCTGCTAGCACCTTCTCTGTGCCTGGGAAGCAGAAGTGTTCACATTGCTGTGCAGAATCACTTTTGTGCAGAAAACAGTAACACGTGTTCACAACGAAAGAAAGCACAGAGCCCCAGACTTTATGTTGTCCTGGAGAGCTTGCAGAGCAGTGGGGGAAGGCAGGCAGAGAATTCCCTGCTAGCACCTTCTCTGTGCCTGGGAATCAGAAGTGTTCACGTTGCTGCGCAGAATCAATTTTTTCCGGAAAACAGTAACATGTGTTCACAACGAAAGAAAGCACTGAGACCCAGATTTGTTGTTGTCCTGGAGAGCTTGCAGAGCACTGGGGAAAGGCAGGCAGAGAATTCCCTGCTAGCACCTTCTCTGTGCCTGGGAAACAGAAGTGTTCACATTGCTTCGCAGAATCGCTTTTGTGCAGAAAAGACTAAAACTTGTTCAGAACGAAAGAAAGCACAGAGCCCCAGATTTGCTGTTGTCCTGGAGAGCTTGCAGAGCACTGGGGAAAGGCAGGCAGAGAATTCCCTGCTAGCACCTTCTCTGTGCCTGGGAAGCAGAAGTGTTCACATTGCTTCGCAGAATCGCTTTTGTGCAGAAAACACTAAAACTTGTTCAGAACGAAAGAAAGCACAGAGCCCCAGATTTGCTGTTGTCCTGGAGAGCTTGCAGAGCCCTGGGGAAAGGCAGGCAGAGAATTCCCTGCTAGCACCTTCTCTGTGCCTGGGAAACAGAAGTGTTCACATTGCTTCGCAGAATCGCTTTTGTGCAGAAAACAGTAACACTTGTTCAGAACGAAAGAAAGCACAGAGCCCCAGATTTTATGCTGTCCTGGAGAGCTTGCAGAGCACTGGGGAAAGGCAGGCAGAGAATTCCCTGCTAGCACCTTCTCTGTGCCTGGGAAGCAGAAGTGTTCACATTGCTTCGCAGAATCGCTTTTGTGCAGAAAACACTAACACTTGTTCAGAACGAAAGAAAGCACAGAGCCCCAGATTTTATGTTGTCCTGGAGAGCTTGCAGAGCAGTGGGGGAAGGCAGGCAGAGAATTCCCTGCTAGCACCTTCTCTGTGCCTGAGAAGCAGAAGTGTTCACATTGCTTCGCAGAATTGCTTTTGTGCAGAAAACACTAAAACTTGTTCAGAACGAAAGAAAGCACAGAGCCCCAGATTTGCTGTTGTCCTGGAGAGCTTGCAGAGCACTGGGGAAAGGCAGGCAGAGAATTCCCTGCTAGCACCTTCTCTGTGCCTGGGAAGCAGAATTGTTCACATTGCTTCGCAGAATCGCTTTTGTGCAGAAAACAGTAACACTTGTTCAGAACGAAAGAAAGCACAGAGCCCCAGATTTGCTGTTGTTCTGGAGAGCTTGCAGAGCACTGGGGAAAGGCAGGCATAGAATTCCCTGCTAGCACCTTCTCTGTGCCTGGGAAGCAGAAGTGTTCACATTGCTTCGCAGAATCGCTTTTGTGCAGAAAACAGTAACACTTGTTCAGAATGAAAGAAAGCACAGAGCCCCAGACTTTATGTTGTCCTGGAGAGCTTGCAGAGCACTGGGGAAAGGCAGGCAGAGCATTCCCTGCTAGCACCTTCTCTGTGCCTGTTCACATTGCTTCGCAGAATCGCTTTTGTGCAGAAAACACTAACACTTGTTCAGAACGAAAGAAAGCACAGAGCCCCAGATTTGCTGTTGTCCTGGAGAGCTTGCAGAGCACTGGGGAAAGGCAGGCAGAGAATTCCCTGCTAGCACCTTCTCTGTGCCTGGGAAGCAGAAGTGTTCACATTGCTTCGCAGAATCGCTTTTGTGCAGAAAACACTAAAACTTGTTCAGAACGAAAGAAAGCACAGAGCCCCAGATTTGCTGTTGTCGTGGAGAGCTTGCAGAGCACTGGGGAAAGGCAGGCATAGAATTCCCTGCTAGCATCTTCTCTGTGCCTGGGAAGCAGAAGTGTTCACATTGCTTCGCAGAATCGCTTTTGTGCAGAAAACAGTAACACTTGTTCAGAACGAAAGAAAGCACAGAGCCCCAGATTTTATGTTGTCCTGGAGAGCTTGCAGAGCACTGGGGAAAGGCAGGCAGAGAATTCCCTGATAGCACCTTCTCTGTGCCTGGGAAGCAGAAGTGTTCACGTTGCTGCGCAGAATCGATTTTTTTCAGAAAACAGTAACACGTGTTCACAACGAAAGAAAGCACTGAGACCCAGATTTGTTGTTGTCCTGGAGAGCTTGCAGAGCACTGGGGAAAGGCAGGCATAGAATTCCCTGCTAGCACCTTCTCTGTGCCTGGGAAGCAGAAGTGTTCACATTGCTTCGCAGAATTGCTTTTGTGCAGAAAACACTAAAACTTGTTCAGAACGAAAGAAAGCACAGAGCCCCAGATTTGCTGTTGTCCTGGAGAGCTTGCAGAGCACTGGGGAAAGGCAGGCAGAGAATTCCCTGCTAGCACCTTCTCTGTGCCTGGGAAGCAGAAGTGTTCACATTGCTTCGCAGAATCGCTTTTGTGCAGAAAACAGTAACACTTGTTCAGAACGAAAGAAAGCACAAAGCCCCAGACTTTATGTTGTCCTGGAGAGCTTGCAGAGCACTGGGGAAAGGCAGGCAGAGAATTCCCTGCTAGCACCTTCTCTGTGCCTGTTCACATTGCTTCGCAGAATCGCTTTTGTGCAGAAAACACTAACACTTGTTCAGAACGAAAGAAAGCACCGAGCTCCAGATTTTATGTTGTCCTGGAGAGCTTGCACAGCCATGGGGAAAGGCAGGCAGAGAATTCCCTGCTAGCACCTTCTCTGTGCCTGGGAAGCAGAAGTGTTCACGTTGCTGCGCAGAATCAATTTTTTCCGGAAAACAGTAACATGTGTTCACAACGAAAGAAAGCACTGAGACCCAGATTTGTTGTTGTCCTGGAGAGCTTGCAGAGCACTGGGGAAAGGCAGGCAGAGAATTCCCTGCTAGCACCTTCTCTGTGCCTGGGAAACAGAAGTGTTCACATTGCTTCGCAGAATCGCTTTTGTGCAGAAAAGACTAAAACTTGTTCAGAACGAAAGAAAGCACAGAGCCCCAGATTTGCTGTTGTCCTGGAGAGCTTGCAGAGCACTGGGGAAAGGCAGGCAGAGAATTCCCTGCTAGCACCTTCTCTGTGCCTGGGAAGCAGAAGTGTTCACATTGCTTCGCAGAATCGCTTTTGTGCAGAAAACACTAAAACTTGTTCAGAACGAAAGAAAGCACAGAGCCCCAGATTTGCTGTTGTCCTGGAGAGCTTGCAGAGCCCTGGGGAAAGGCAGGCAGAGAATTCCCTGCTAGCACCTTCTCTGTGCCTGGGAAACAGAAGTGTTCACATTGCTTCGCAGAATCGCTTTTGTGCAGAAAACAGTAACACTTGTTCAGAACGAAAGAAAGCACAGAGCCCCAGATTTTATGCTGTCCTGGAGAGCTTGCAGAGCACTGGGGAAAGGCAGGCAGAGAATTCCCTGCTAGCACCTTCTCTGTGCCTGGGAAGCAGAAGTGTTCACATTGCTTCGCAGAATCGCTTTTGTGCAGAAAACACTAACACTTGTTCAGAACGAAAGAAAGCACAGAGCCCCAGATTTTATGTTGTCCTGGAGAGCTTGCAGAGCAGTGGGGGAAGGCAGGCAGAGAATTCCCTGCTAGCACCTTCTCTGTGCCTGAGAAGCAGAAGTGTTCACATTGCTTCGCAGAATTGCTTTTGTGCAGAAAACACTAAAACTTGTTCAGAACGAAAGAAAGCACAGAGCCCCAGATTTGCTGTTGTCCTGGAGAGCTTGCAGAGCACTGGGGAAAGGCAGGCAGAGAATTCCCTGCTAGCACCTTCTCTGTGCCTGGGAAGCAGAATTGTTCACATTGCTTCGCAGAATCGCTTTTGTGCAGAAAACAGTAACACTTGTTCAGAACGAAAGAAAGCACAGAGCCCCAGATTTGCTGTTGTTCTGGAGAGCTTGCAGAGCACTGGGGAAAGGCAGGCATAGAATTCCCTGCTAGCACCTTCTCTGTGCCTGGGAAGCAGAAGTGTTCACATTGCTTCGCAGAATCGCTTTTGTGCAGAAAACAGTAACACTTGTTCAGAATGAAAGAAAGCACAGAGCCCCAGACTTTATGTTGTCCTGGAGAGCTTGCAGAGCACTGGGGAAAGGCAGGCAGAGCATTCCCTGCTAGCACCTTCTCTGTGCCTGTTCACATTGCTTCGCAGAATCGCTTTTGTGCAGAAAACACTAACACTTGTTCAGAACGAAAGAAAGCACAGAGCCCCAGATTTGCTGTTGTCCTGGAGAGCTTGCAGAGCACTGGGGAAAGGCAGGCAGAGAATTCCCTGCTAGCACCTTCTCTGTGCCTGGGAAGCAGAAGTGTTCACATTGCTTCGCAGAATCGCTTTTGTGCAGAAAACACTAAAACTTGTTCAGAACGAAAGAAAGCACAGAGCCCCAGATTTGCTGTTGTCGTGGAGAGCTTGCAGAGCACTGGGGAAAGGCAGGCATAGAATTCCCTGCTAGCATCTTCTCTGTGCCTGGGAAGCAGAAGTGTTCACATTGCTTCGCAGAATCGCTTTTGTGCAGAAAACAGTAACACTTGTTCAGAACGAAAGAAAGCACAGAGCCCCAGATTTTATGTTGTCCTGGAGAGCTTGCAGAGCACTGGGGAAAGGCAGGCAGAGAATTCCCTGATAGCACCTTCTCTGTGCCTGGGAAGCAGAAGTGTTCACGTTGCTGCGCAGAATCGATTTTTTTCAGAAAACAGTAACACGTGTTCACAACGAAAGAAAGCACTGAGACCCAGATTTGTTGTTGTCCTGGAGAGCTTGCAGAGCACTGGGGAAAGGCAGGCATAGAATTCCCTGCTAGCACCTTCTCTGTGCCTGGGAAGCAGAAGTGTTCACATTGCTTCGCAGAATTGCTTTTGTGCAGAAAACACTAAAACTTGTTCAGAACGAAAGAAAGCACAGAGCCCCAGATTTGCTGTTGTCCTGGAGAGCTTGCAGAGCACTGGGGAAAGGCAGGCAGAGAATTCCCTGCTAGCACCTTCTCTGTGCCTGGGAAGCAGAAGTGTTCACATTGCTTCGCAGAATCGCTTTTGTGCAGAAAACAGTAACACTTGTTCAGAACGAAAGAAAGCACAAAGCCCCAGACTTTATGTTGTCCTGGAGAGCTTGCAGAGCACTGGGGAAAGGCAGGCAGAGAATTCCCTGCTAGCACCTTCTCTGTGCCTGTTCACATTGCTTCGCAGAATCGCTTTTGTGCAGAAAACAGTAACACTTGTTCAGAACGAAAGAAAGCACAGAGCCCCAGATTTGCTGTTGTCCTGGAGAGCTTGCAGAGCACTGGGGAAAGGCAGGCATAGAATTCCCTGCTAGCACCTTCTCTGTGCCTGGGAAGCAGAAGTGTTCACATTGCTTCGCAGAATCGCTTTTGTGCAGAAAAGACTAAAACTTGTTCAGAACGAAAGAAAGCACAGAGCCCCAGATTTGCTGTTGTCCTGGAGAGCTTGCAGAGCCCTGGGGAAAGGCAGGCAGAGAATTCCCTGCTAGCACCTTCTCTGTGCCTGTTCACATTGCTTCGCAGAATCGCTTTTGTGCAGAAAACACTAACACTTGTTCACAACGAAAGAAAGCACTGAGACCCAGATTTTATGTTGTCCTGGAGAGCTTGCAGAGCCCTGGGGAAAGGCAGGCAGAGAATTCCCTGCTAGCACCTTCTCTGTGCCTGGGAAGCAGAAGTGTTCATATTGCTTTGCAGAATCGCTTTTGTGCAGAAAACAGTAACACTTGTTCAGAACGAAAGAAAGCACAAAGCCCCAGACTTTATGTTGTCCTGGAGAGCTTGCAGAGCACTGGGGAAAGGCAGGCAGAGAATTCCCTGCTAGCACCTTCTCTGTGCCTGTTCACATTGCTTCGCAGAATCGCTTTTGTGCAGAAAACAGTAACACTTGTTCAGAACGAAAGAAAACACAGAGACCCAGATTTGTTGTTGTCCTGGAGAGCTTGCAGAGCACTGGGGAAAGGCAGGCAGAGAATTCCCTGCTAGCACCTCCTCTGTGCCTGTTCACATTGCTTCGCAGAATCGCTTTTGTGCAGAAAACACTAACACTTGTTCAGAACGAAAGAAAGCACAGAGCCCCAGATTTTATGTTGTCCTGGAGAGCTTGCAGAGCACTGGGGAAAGGCAGGCAGAGAATTCCCTGCTAGCACCTTCTCTGTGCCTGTTCACATTGCTTCGCAGAATCGCTTTTGTGCAGAAAACAGTAACACTTGTTCAGAACGAAACAAAGCACAGAGACCCAGATTTGTTGTTGTCCTGGAGAGCTTGCAGAGCACTGGGGAAAGGCAGGCAGAGAATTCCCTGCTAGCACCTTCTCTGTGCCTGTTCACATTGCTTCGCAGAATCGCTTTTGTGCAGAAAACAGTAACACTTGTTCACAACGAAAGAAAGCACAGAGCCCCAGATTTGCTGTTGTCCTGGAGAGCTTGCAGAGCACTGGGGAAAGGCAGGCAGAGAATTCCCTGCTAGCACCTTCTCTGTGCCTGTTCACATTGCTTCGCAGAATCGCTTTTGTGCAGAAAACAGTAACACTTGTTCAGAACGAAAGAAAGCACAGAGCCCCAGATTTGCTGTTGTCCTGGAGAGCTTGCAGAGCACTGGGGAAAGGCAGGCAGAGAATTCCCTGCTAGCACCTTCTCTGTGCCTGTTCACATTGCTTCGCAGAATCGCTTTTGTGCAGAAAACACTAACACTTGTTCAGAACGAAAGAAAGCACCGAGCTCCAGATTTTATGTTGTCCTGGAGAGCTTGCACAGCCATGGGGAAAGGCAGGCAGAGAATTCCCTGCTAGCACCTTCTCTGTGCCTGGGAAGCAGAAGTGTTCACATTGCTTCGCAGAATCGCTTTTGTGCAGAAAACAGTAACACTTGTTCAGAACGAAAGAAAGCACAAAGCCCCAGACTTTATGTTGTCCTGGAGAGCTTGCAGAGCACTGGGGAAAGGCAGGCAGAGAATTCCCTGCTAGCACCTTCTCTGTGCCTGTTCACATTGCTTCGCAGAATCGCTTTTGTGCAGAAAACAGTAACACTTGTTCACAACGAAAGAAAGCACAGAGCCCCAGACTTTATGTTGTCCTGGAGAGCTTGCAGAGCACTGGGGAAAGGCAGGCAGAGAATTCCCTGCTAGCACCTTCTCTGTGCTTGTTCACATTGCTTCGCAGAATCGCTTTTGTGCAGAAAACAGTAACACTTGTTCAGAACGAAAGAAAGCACAGAGCCCCAGATTTGCTGTTGTCCTGGAGAGCTTGCAGAGCACTAGGGAAAGGCAGGCAGAGAATTCCCTGCTAGCACCTTCTCTGTGCCTGTTCACATTGCTTCGCAGAATCGCTTTTGTGCAGAAAACACTAACACTTGTTCAGAACGAAAGAGAGCACAGAGCCCCAGATTTTATGTTGTCCTGGAGAGCTTGCAGAGCACTGGGGAAAGGCAGGCAGAGAATTCCCTGGTAGCACCTTCTCTGTGCCTGTTCACATTGCTTCGCAGAATCGCTTTTGTGCAGAAAACAGTAACACTTGTTCAGAACGAAAGAAAGCACAGAGCCCCAGATTTGCTGTTGTCCTGGAGAGCTTGCAGAGCACTGGGGAAAGGCAGGCAGAGAATTCCCTGCTAGCACCTTCTCTGTGCCTGTTCACATTGCTTCACAGAATCGCTTTTGTGCAGAAAACAGTAACACTTGTTCAGAACGAAAGAAACCACAGAGAACCAGATTTGTTGTTGTCCTGGAGAGCTTACAGAGCACTGGGGAAAGGCAGGCAGAGAATTCCCTGCTAGCACCTCCTCTGTGCCTGTTCACATTGCTTCGCAGAATCGCTTTTGTGCAGAAAACAGTAACACTTGTTCAGAACGAAAGAAAGCACAGAGCCCCAGATTTGTTGTTGTCCTGGAGAGCTTGCAGAGCACTGGGGAAAGGCAGGCAGAGAATTCCCTGCTAGCACCTTCTCTGTGCATATTCACATTGCTTCGCAGAATCGCTTTTGTGCAGAAAACAGTAACACTTGTTCAGAACGAAAGAAAGCACAGAGCCCCAGATTTGCTGTTGTCCTGGGGAGCTGCAGATCAGTGGGGGAAGGCAGGCAGAGAATTCCCTGCTAGCACCTTCTCTGTGCCTGGGAAGCAGAAGTGTTCACATTGCATCGCAGAATCGCTTTTGTGCAGAAAACAGTAACACTTGTTCAGAATGAAAGAAAGCACAGAGCCCCAGACTTTATGTTGTCCTGGAGAGCTTGCAGAGCACTGGGGAAAGGCAGGCAGAGAATTCCCTGCTAGCACCTTCTCTGTGCCTGTTCACATTGCTTCGCAAAATCGCTTTTGTGCAGAAAACAGTAACACTTGTTCAGAACGAAAGAAAGCACAGAGACCCAGATTTGTTGTTGTCCTGGAGAGCTTGCAGAGCACTGGGGAAAGGCAGGCAGAGAATTCCCTGCTAGCACCTTCTCTGTGCCTGTTCACATTGCTTCGCAGAATCGTTTTTGTGCAGAAAAAAGTAACACTTGTTCAGAACGAAAGAAAGCACAGAGACCCAGATTTGTTGTTGTCCTGGAGAGCTTGCAGAGCACTGGGGAAAGGCAGGCAGAGAATTCCCTGCTAGCACCTTCTCTGTGCCTGTTCACATTGCTTCGCAGAATCGCTTTTGTGCAGAAAACAGTAACACTTGTTCAGAACGAAAGAAAGCACAGAGCCCCAGATTTGCTGTTGTCCTGGAGAGCTTGCAGAGCACTGGGGAAAGGCAGGCAGAGAATTCCCTGCTAGCACCTTCTCTGTGCCTGTTCACATTGCTTCGCAGAATCGCTTTTGTGCAGAAAACACTAACACTTGTTCAGAACGAAAGAAAGCACCGAGCTCCAGATTTTATGTTGTCCTGGAGAGCTTGCAGAGCCCTGGGGAAAGGCAGGCAGAGAATTCCCTGCTAGCACCTTCTCTGTGCCTGGGAAGCAGAAGTGTTCACATTGCTTCGCAGAATCGCTTTTGTGCAGAAAACAGTAACACTTGTTCAGAACGAAAGAAAGCACAAAGCCCCAGACTTTATGTTGTCCTGGAGAGCTTGCAGAGCACTGGGGAAAGGCAGGCAGAGAATTCCCTGCTAGCACCTTCTCTGTGCCTGTTCACATTGCTTCGCAGAATCGCTTTTGTGCAGAAAACAGTAACACTTGTTCAGAACGAAAGAAAGCACAGAGCCCCAGATTTGCTGTTGTCCTGGAGAGCTTGCAGAGCACTGGGGAAAGGCAGGCAGAGAATTCCCTGCTAGCACCTTCTCTGTGCCTGTTCACATTGCTTCGCAGAATCGCTTTTGTGCAGAAAACACTAACACTTGTTCAGAACGAAAGAAAGCACAGAGCCCCAGATTTGCTGTTGTCCTGGAGAGCTTGCAGAGCACTGGGGAAAGGCAGGCAGAGAATTCCCTGCTAGCACCTTCTCTGTGCCTGGGAAGCAGAAGTGTTCACATTGCTTCGCAGAATCGCTTTTGTGCAGAAAACACTAAAACTTGTTCAGAACGAAAGAAAGCACAGAGCCCCAGATTTGCTGTTGTCCTGGAGAGCTTGCAGAGCCCTGGGGAAAGGCAGGCAGAGAATTCCCTGCTAGCACCTTCTCTGTGCCTGGGAAACAGAAGTGTTCACATTGCTTCGCAGAATCGCTTTTGTGCAGAAAACAGTAACACTTGTTCAGAACGAAAGAAAGCACAGAGCCCCAGATTTTATGCTGTCCTGGAGAGCTTGCAGAGCACTGGGGAAAGGCAGGCAGAGAATTCCCTGCTAGCACCTTCTCTGTGCCTGGGAAGCAGAAGTGTTCACATTGCTTCGCAGAATCGCTTTTGTGCAGAAAACACTAACACTTGTTCAGAACGAAAGAAAGCACAGAGCCCCAGATTTTATGTTGTCCTGGAGAGCTTGCAGAGCAGTGGGGGAAGGCAGGCAGAGAATTCCCTGCTAGCACCTTCTCTGTGCCTGAGAAGCAGAAGTGTTCACATTGCTTCGCAGAATTGCTTTTGTGCAGAAAACACTAAAACTTGTTCAGAACGAAAGAAAGCACAGAGCCCCAGATTTGCTGTTGTCCTGGAGAGCTTGCAGAGCACTGGGGAAAGGCAGGCAGAGAATTCCCTGCTAGCACCTTCTCTGTGCCTGGGAAGCAGAATTGTTCACATTGCTTCGCAGAATCGCTTTTGTGCAGAAAACAGTAACACTTGTTCAGAACGAAAGAAAGCACAGAGCCCCAGATTTGCTGTTGTTCTGGAGAGCTTGCAGAGCACTGGGGAAAGGCAGGCATAGAATTCCCTGCTAGCACCTTCTCTGTGCCTGGGAAGCAGAAGTGTTCACATTGCTTCGCAGAATCGCTTTTGTGCAGAAAACAGTAACACTTGTTCAGAATGAAAGAAAGCACAGAGCCCCAGACTTTATGTTGTCCTGGAGAGCTTGCAGAGCACTGGGGAAAGGCAGGCAGAGCATTCCCTGCTAGCACCTTCTCTGTGCCTGTTCACATTGCTTCGCAGAATCGCTTTTGTGCAGAAAACACTAACACTTGTTCAGAACGAAAGAAAGCACAGAGCCCCAGATTTGCTGTTGTCCTGGAGAGCTTGCAGAGCACTGGGGAAAGGCAGGCAGAGAATTCCCTGCTAGCACCTTCTCTGTGCCTGGGAAGCAGAAGTGTTCACATTGCTTCGCAGAATCGCTTTTGTGCAGAAAACACTAAAACTTGTTCAGAACGAAAGAAAGCACAGAGCCCCAGATTTGCTGTTGTCGTGGAGAGCTTGCAGAGCACTGGGGAAAGGCAGGCATAGAATTCCCTGCTAGCATCTTCTCTGTGCCTGGGAAGCAGAAGTGTTCACATTGCTTCGCAGAATCGCTTTTGTGCAGAAAACAGTAACACTTGTTCAGAACGAAAGAAAGCACAGAGCCCCAGATTTTATGTTGTCCTGGAGAGCTTGCAGAGCACTGGGGAAAGGCAGGCAGAGAATTCCCTGATAGCACCTTCTCTGTGCCTGGGAAGCAGAAGTGTTCACGTTGCTGCGCAGAATCGATTTTTTTCAGAAAACAGTAACACGTGTTCACAACGAAAGAAAGCACTGAGACCCAGATTTGTTGTTGTCCTGGAGAGCTTGCAGAGCACTGGGGAAAGGCAGGCATAGAATTCCCTGCTAGCACCTTCTCTGTGCCTGGGAAGCAGAAGTGTTCACATTGCTTCGCAGAATTGCTTTTGTGCAGAAAACACTAAAACTTGTTCAGAACGAAAGAAAGCACAGAGCCCCAGATTTGCTGTTGTCCTGGAGAGCTTGCAGAGCACTGGGGAAAGGCAGGCAGAGAATTCCCTGCTAGCACCTTCTCTGTGCCTGGGAAGCAGAAGTGTTCACATTGCTTCGCAGAATCGCTTTTGTGCAGAAAACAGTAACACTTGTTCAGAACGAAAGAAAGCACAAAGCCCCAGACTTTATGTTGTCCTGGAGAGCTTGCAGAGCACTGGGGAAAGGCAGGCAGAGAATTCCCTGCTAGCACCTTCTCTGTGCCTGTTCACATTGCTTCGCAGAATCGCTTTTGTGCAGAAAACAGTAACACTTGTTCAGAACGAAAGAAAGCACAGAGCCCCAGATTTGCTGTTGTCCTGGAGAGCTTGCAGAGCACTGGGGAAAGGCAGGCATAGAATTCCCTGCTAGCACCTTCTCTGTGCCTGGGAAGCAGAAGTGTTCACATTGCTTCGCAGAATCGCTTTTGTGCAGAAAAGACTAAAACTTGTTCAGAACGAAAGAAAGCACAGAGCCCCAGATTTGCTGTTGTCCTGGAGAGCTTGCAGAGCCCTGGGGAAAGGCAGGCAGAGAATTCCCTGCTAGCACCTTCTCTGTGCCTGTTCACATTGCTTCGCAGAATCGCTTTTGTGCAGAAAACACTAACACTTGTTCACAACGAAAGAAAGCACTGAGACCCAGATTTTATGTTGTCCTGGAGAGCTTGCAGAGCCCTGGGGAAAGGCAGGCAGAGAATTCCCTGCTAGCACCTTCTCTGTGCCTGGGAAGCAGAAGTGTTCATATTGCTTTGCAGAATCGCTTTTGTGCAGAAAACAGTAACACTTGTTCAGAACGAAAGAAAGCACAAAGCCCCAGACTTTATGTTGTCCTGGAGAGCTTGCAGAGCACTGGGGAAAGGCAGGCAGAGAATTCCCTGCTAGCACCTTCTCTGTGCCTGTTCACATTGCTTCGCAGAATCGCTTTTGTGCAGAAAACAGTAACACTTGTTCAGAACGAAAGAAAACACAGAGACCCAGATTTGTTGTTGTCCTGGAGAGCTTGCAGAGCACTGGGGAAAGGCAGGCAGAGAATTCCCTGCTAGCACCTCCTCTGTGCCTGTTCACATTGCTTCGCAGAATCGCTTTTGTGCAGAAAACACTAACACTTGTTCAGAACGAAAGAAAGCACAGAGCCCCAGATTTTATGTTGTCCTGGAGAGCTTGCAGAGCACTGGGGAAAGGCAGGCAGAGAATTCCCTGCTAGCACCTTCTCTGTGCCTGTTCACATTGCTTCGCAGAATCGCTTTTGTGCAGAAAACAGTAACACTTGTTCAGAACGAAACAAAGCACAGAGACCCAGATTTGTTGTTGTCCTGGAGAGCTTGCAGAGCACTGGGGAAAGGCAGGCAGAGAATTCCCTGCTAGCACCTTCTCTGTGCCTGTTCACATTGCTTCGCAGAATCGCTTTTGTGCAGAAAACAGTAACACTTGTTCACAACGAAAGAAAGCACAGAGCCCCAGATTTGCTGTTGTCCTGGAGAGCTTGCAGAGCACTGGGGAAAGGCAGGCAGAGAATTCCCTGCTAGCACCTTCTCTGTGCCTGTTCACATTGCTTCGCAGAATCGCTTTTGTGCAGAAAACAGTAACACTTGTTCAGAACGAAAGAAAGCACAGAGCCCCAGATTTGCTGTTGTCCTGGAGAGCTTGCAGAGCACTGGGGAAAGGCAGGCAGAGAATTCCCTGCTAGCACCTTCTCTGTGCCTGTTCACATTGCTTCGCAGAATCGCTTTTGTGCAGAAAACACTAACACTTGTTCAGAACGAAAGAAAGCACCGAGCTCCAGATTTTATGTTGTCCTGGAGAGCTTGCACAGCCATGGGGAAAGGCAGGCAGAGAATTCCCTGCTAGCACCTTCTCTGTGCCTGGGAAGCAGAAGTGTTCACATTGCTTCGCAGAATCGCTTTTGTGCAGAAAACAGTAACACTTGTTCAGAACGAAAGAAAGCACAAAGCCCCAGACTTTATGTTGTCCTGGAGAGCTTGCAGAGCACTGGGGAAAGGCAGGCAGAGAATTCCCTGCTAGCACCTTCTCTGTGCCTGTTCACATTGCTTCGCAGAATCGCTTTTGTGCAGAAAACAGTAACACTTGTTCAGAACGAAAGAAAGCACAGAGCCCCAGATTTGCTGTTGTCCTGGAGAGCTTGCAGAGCACTAGGGAAAGGCAGGCAGAGAATTCCCTGCTAGCACCTTCTCTGTGCCTGTTCACATTGCTTCGCAGAATCGCTTTTGTGCAGAAAACACTAACACTTGTTCAGAACGAAAGAGAGCACAGAGCCCCAGATTTTATGTTGTCCTGGAGAGCTTGCAGAGCACTGGGGAAAGGCAGGCAGAGAATTCCCTGGTAGCACCTTCTCTGTGCCTGTTCACATTGCTTCGCAGAATCGCTTTTGTGCAGAAAACAGTAACACTTGTTCAGAACGAAAGAAAGCACAGAGCCCCAGATTTGCTGTTGTCCTGGAGAGCTTGCAGAGCACTGGGGAAAGGCAGGCAGAGAATTCCCTGCTAGCACCTTCTCTGTGCCTGTTCACATTGCTTCACAGAATCGCTTTTGTGCAGAAAACAGTAACACTTGTTCAGAACGAAAGAAACCACAGAGAACCAGATTTGTTGTTGTCCTGGAGAGCTTACAGAGCACTGGGGAAAGGCAGGCAGAGAATTCTCTGCTAGCACCTCCTCTGTGCCTGTTCACATTGCTTCGCAGAATCGCTTTTGTGCAGAAAACAGTAACACTTGTTCAGAACGAAAGAAAGCACAGAGCCCCAGATTTGTTGTTGTCCTGGAGAGCTTGCAGAGCACTGGGGAAAGGCAGGCAGAGAATTCCCTGCTAGCACCTTCTCTGTGCATATTCACATTGCTTCGCAGAATCGCTTTTGTGCAGAAAACAGTAACACTTGTTCAGAACGAAAGAAAGCACAGAGCCCCAGATTTGCTGTTGTCCTGGGGAGCTGCAGATCAGTGGGGGAAGGCAGGCAGAGAATTCCCTGCTAGCACCTTCTCTGTGCCTGGGAAGCAGAAGTGTTCACATTGCATCGCAGAATCGCTTTTGTGCAGAAAACAGTAACACTTGTTCAGAATGAAAGAAAGCACAGAGCCCCAGACTTTATGTTGTCCTGGAGAGCTTGCAGAGCACTGGGGAAAGGCAGGCAGAGAATTCCCTGCTAGCACCTTCTCTGTGCCTGTTCACATTGCTTCGCAAAATCGCTTTTGTGCAGAAAACAGTAACACTTGTTCAGAACGAAAGAAAGCACAGAGACCCAGATTTGTTGTTGTCCTGGAGAGCTTGCAGAGCACTGGGGAAAGGCAGGCAGAGAATTCCCTGCTAGCACCTTCTCTGTGCCTGTTCACATTGCTTCGCAGAATCGTTTTTGTGCAGAAAAAAGTAACACTTGTTCAGAACGAAAGAAAGCACAGAGACCCAGATTTGTTGTTGTCCTGGAGAGCTTGCAGAGCACTGGGGAAAGGCAGGCAGAGAATTCCCTGCTAGCACCTTCTCTGTGCCTGTTCACATTGCTTCGCAGAATCGCTTTTGTGCAGAAAACAGTAACACTTGTTCAGAACGAAAGAAAGCACAGAGCCCCAGATTTGCTGTTGTCCTGGAGAGCTTGCAGAGCACTGGGGAAAGGCAGGCAGAGAATTCCCTGCTAGCACCTTCTCTGTGCCTGTTCACATTGCTTCGCAGAATCGCTTTTGTGCAGAAAACACTAACACTTGTTCAGAACGAAAGAAAGCACCGAGCTCCAGATTTTATGTTGTCCTGGAGAGCTTGCAGAGCCCTGGGGAAAGGCAGGCAGAGAATTCCCTGCTAGCACCTTCTCTGTGCCTGGGAAGCAGAAGTGTTCACATTGCTTCGCAGAATCGCTTTTGTGCAGAAAACAGTAACACTTGTTCAGAACGAAAGAAAGCACAAAGCCCCAGATTTGCTGTTGTCCTGGAGAGCTTGCAGAGCACTGGGGAAAGGCAGGCAGAGAATTCCCTGCTAGCACCTTCTCTGTGCCTGTTCACATTGCTTCGCAGAATCGCTTTTGTGCAGAAAACACTAACACTTGTTCAGAACGAAAGAAAGCACCGAGCTCCAGATTTTATGTTGTCCTGGAGAGCTTGCAGAGCCCTGGGGAAAGGCAGGCAGAGAATTCCCTGCTAGCACCTTCTCTGTGCCTGGGAAGCAGAAGTGTTCACATTGCTTCGCAGAATCGCTTTTGTGCAGAAAACAGTAACACTTGTTCAGAACGAAAGAAAGCACAGAGCCCCAGATTTGCTGTTGTCCTGGAGAGCTTGCAGAGCACTGGGGAAAGGCAGGCAGAGAATTCCCTGCTAGCACCTTCTCTGTGCCTGTTCACATTGCTTCGCAGAATCGCTTTTGTGCAGAAAACAGTAACACTTGTTCAGAACGAAAGAAACCACAGAGAACCAGATTTGTTGTTGTCCTGGAGAGCTTGCAGAGCACTGGGGAAAGGCAGGCAGAGAATTCCCTGCTAGCACCTCCTCTGTGCCTGTTCACATTGCTTCGCAGAATCGCTTTTGTGCAGAAAACAGTAACACTTGTTCAGAACGAAAGAAAGCACAGAGCCCCAGACTTTATGTTGTCCTGGAGAGCTTGCAGAGCACTGGGGAAAAGCAGGCAGAGTATTCCCTGCTAGCACCTTCTCTGTGCCTGGGAAGCAGAAGTGTTCACATTGCTTCGCAGAATCGCTTTTGTGCAGAAAACAGTAACACTTGTTCAGAATGAAAGAAAGCACAGAGCCCCAGATTTGCTGTTGTCCTGGAGAGCTTGCACAGCCATGGGGAAAGGCAGGCAGAGAATTCCCTGCTAGCACCTTCTCTGTGCATATTCAAATTGCTTCGCAGAATCGCTTTTGTGCAGAAAACAGTAACACTTGTTCAGAACGAAAGAAAGCACAGAGACCCAGATTTGCTGTTGTCCTGGAGAGCTTGCAGAGCACTGGGGAAAGGCAGGCAGAGAATTCCCTGCTAGCACCTTCTCTGTGCCTGTTCACATTGCTTCACAGAATCGCTTTTGTGCAGAAAACAGTAACACTTGTTCAGAACGAAAGAAAGCACAGAGACCCAGATTTGCTGTTGTCCTGGAGAGCTTGCAGAGCACTGGGGAAAGGCAGGCAGAGAATTCCCTGCTAGCACCTTCTCTGTGCCTGTTCACATTGCTTCACAGAATCGCTTTTGTGCAGAAAACAGTAACACTTGTTCAGAACGAAAGAAACCACAGAGAACCAGTTTTGTTGTTGTCCTGGAGAGCTTGCAGAGCACTGGGGAAAGGCAGGCAGAGAATTCCCTGCTAGCACCTTCTCTGTGCCTGTTCACATTGCTTCGCAGAATCGCTTTTGTGCAGAAAACAGTAACACTTGTTCAGAACGAAAGAAAGCACAGAGCCCCAGATTTGCTGTTGTCCTGGAGAGCTTGCAGAGCACTGGGGAAAGGCAGGCAGAGAATTCCCTGCTAGCACCTTCTCTGTGCCTGTTCACATTGCTTCGCAGAATCGCTTTTGTGCAGAAAACAGTAACACTTGTTCAGAACGAAAGAAAGCACAGAGACCCAGATTTGTTGTTGTCCTGGAGAGCTTGCAGAGCACTGGGGAAAGGCAGGCAGAGAATTCCCTACTAGCACCTTCTCTGTGCCTGTTCACATTGCTTCACAGAATCGCTTTTGTGCAGAAAACACTAACACTTGTTCAGAACGAAAGAAAGCACAGAGACCCAGATTTGTTGTTGTCCTGGAGAGCTTGCAGAGCACTGGGGAAAGGCAGGCAGAGAATTCCCTGCTAGCACCTTCTCTGTGCCTGTTCACATTGCTTCGCAGAATCGCTTTTGTGCAGAAAACACTAACACTTGTTCAGAACGAAAGAAAGCACCGAGCTCCAGATTTTATGTTGTCCTGGAGAGCTTGCAGAGCCCTGGGGAAAGGCAGGCAGAGAATTCCCTGCTAGCACCTTCTCTGTGCCTGGGAAGCAGAAGTGTTCACATTGCTTCGCAGAATCGCTTTTGTGCAGAAAACAGTAACACTTGTTCACAACGAAAGAAAGCACAGAGACCCAGATTTGTTGTTGTCCTGGAGAGCTTGCAGAGCACTGGGGAAAGGCAGGCAGAGAATTCCCTGCTAGCACCTTCTCTGTGCCTGTTCACATTGCTTCGCAGAATCGCTTTTGTGCAGAAAACAGTAACACTTGTTCAGAACGAAAGAAAGCACAGAGCCCCAGATTTGCTGTTGTCCTGGAGAGCTTGCAGAGCACTGGGGAAAGGCAGGCAGAGAATTCCCTGCTAGCACCTTCTCTGTGCCTGTTCACATTGCTTCGCAGAATCGCTTTTGTGCAGAAAACAGTAACACTTGTTCAGAACGAAAGAAACCACAGAGAACCAGATTTGTTGTTGTCCTGGAGAGCTTGCAGAGCACTGGGGAAAGGCAGGCAGAGAATTCCCTGCTAGCACCTCCTCTGTGCCTGTTCACATTGCTTCGCAGAATCGCTTTTGTGCAGAAAACAGTAACACTTGTTCAGAACGAAAGAAAGCACAGAGCCCCAGACTTTATGTTGTCCTGGAGAGCTTGCAGAGCACTGGGGAAAAGCAGGCAGAGTATTCCCTGCTAGCACCTTCTCTGTGCCTGGGAAGCAGAAGTGTTCACATTGCTTCGCAGAATCGCTTTTGTGCAGAAAACAGTAACACTTGTTCAGAATGAAAGAAAGCACAGAGCCCCAGATTTGCTGTTGTCCTGGAGAGCTTGCACAGCCATGGGGAAAGGCAGGCAGAGAATTCCCTGCTAGCACCTTCTCTGTGCATATTCAAATTGCTTCGCAGAATCGCTTTTGTGCAGAAAACAGTAACACTTGTTCAGAACGAAAGAAAGCACAGAGACCCAGATTTGCTGTTGTCCTGGAGAGCTTGCAGAGCACTGGGGAAAGGCAGGCAGAGAATTCCCTGCTAGCACCTTCTCTGTGCCTGTTCACATTGCTTCACAGAATCGCTTTTGTGCAGAAAACAGTAACACTTGTTCAGAACGAAAGAAAGCACAGAGACCCAGATTTGCTGTTGTCCTGGAGAGCTTGCAGAGCACTGGGGAAAGGCAGGCAGAGAATTCCCTGCTAGCACCTTCTCTGTGCCTGTTCACATTGCTTCACAGAATCGCTTTTGTGCAGAAAACAGTAACACTTGTTCAGAACGAAAGAAACCACAGAGAACCAGTTTTGTTGTTGTCCTGGAGAGCTTGCAGAGCACTGGGGAAAGGCAGGCAGAGAATTCCCTGCTAGCACCTTCTCTGTGCCTGTTCACATTGCTTCGCAGAATCGCTTTTGTGCAGAAAACAGTAACACTTGTTCAGAACGAAAGAAAGCACAGAGCCCCAGATTTGCTGTTGTCCTGGAGAGCTTGCAGAGCACTGGGGAAAGGCAGGCAGAGAATTCCCTGCTAGCACCTTCTCTGTGCCTGTTCACATTGCTTTGCAGAATCGCTTTTGTGCAGAAAACAGTAACACTTGTTCAGAACGAAAGAAAGCACAGAGACCCAGATTTGTTGTTGTCCTGGAGAGCTTGCAGAGCACTGGGGAAAGGCAGGCAGAGAATTCCCTGCTAGCACCTTCTCTGTGCCTGTTCACATTGCTTCGCAGAATCGCTTTTGTGCAGAAAACACTAACACTTGTTCAGAACGAAAGAAAGCACCGAGCTCCAGATTTTATGTTGTCCTGGAGAGCTTGCAGAGCCCTGGGGAAAGGCAGGCAGAGAATTCCCTGCTAGCACCTTCTCTGTGCCTGGGAAGCAGAAGTGTTCACATTGCTTCGCAGAATCGCTTTTGTGCAGAAAACAGTAACACTTGTTCACAACGAAAGAAAGCACAAAGCCCCAGACTTTATGTTGTCCTGGAGAGCTTGCAGAGCACTGGGGAAAGGCAGGCAGAGAATTCCCTGCTAGCACCTTCTCTGTGCCTGTTCACATTGCTTCGCAGAATCGCTTTTGTGCAGAAAACAGTAACACTTGTTCACAACGAAAGAAAGCACAGAGACCCAGATTTGTTGTTGTCCTGGAGAGCTTGCAGAGCACTGGGGAAAGGCAGGCAGAGAATTCCCTGCTAGCACCTTCTCTGTGCCTGTTCACATTGCTTCGCAGAATCGCTTTTGTGCAGAAAACAGTAACACTTGTTCAGAACGAAAGAAAGCACAGAGCCCCAGATTTGCTGTTGTCCTGGAGAGCTTGCAGAGCAGTGGGGGAAGGCAGGCAGAGAATTCCCTGCTAGCACCTTCTCTGTGCCTGTTCACATTGCTTCACAGAATCGCTTTTGTGCAGAAAACAGTAACACTTGTTCAGAACGAAAGAAACCACAGAGAACCAGTTTTGTTGTTGTCCTGGAGAGCTTGCAGAGCACTGGGGAAAGGCAGGCAGAGAATTCCCTGCTAGCACCTTCTCTGTGCCTGTTCACATTGCTTCGCAGAATCGCTTTTGTGCAGAAAACAGTAACACTTGTTCACAACGAAAGAAAGCACAGAGCCCCAGACTTTATGTTGTCCTGGAGAGCTTGCAGAGCACTGGGGAAAGGCAGGCAGAGAATTCCCTGCTAGCACCTTCTCTGTGCCTGTTGACATTGCTTCGCAGAATCGCTTTTGTGCAGAAAACAGTAACACTTGTTCAGAACGAAAGAAAGCACAGAGACCCAGATTTGCTGTTGTCCTGGAGAGCTTGCAGAGCACTGGGGAAAGGCAGGCAGAGAATTCCCTGCTAGCACCTTCTCTGTGCCTGTTCACATTGCTTCACAGAATCGCTTTTGTGCAGAAAACAGTAACACTTGTTCAGAACGAAAGAAACCACAGAGAACCAGTTTTGTTGTTGTCCTGGAGAGCTTGCAGAGCACTGGGGAAAGGCAGGCAGAGAATTCCCTGCTAGCACCTTCTCTGTGCCTGTTCACATTGCTTCGCAGAATCGCTTTTGTGCAGAAAACAGTAACACTTGTTCAGAACGAAAGAAAGCACAGAGCCCCAGATTTGCTGTTGTCCTGGAGAGCTTGCAGAGCACTGGGGAAAGGCAGGCAGAGAATTCCCTGCTAGCACCTTCTCTGTGCCTGTTCACATTGCTTCGCAGAATCGCTTTTGTGCAGAAAACAGTAACACTTGTTCAGAACGAAAGAAAGCACAGAGACCCAGATTTGTTGTTGTCCTGGAGAGCTTGCAGAGCACTGGGGAAAGGCAGGCAGAGAATTCCCTACTAGCACCTTCTCTGTGCCTGTTCACATTGCTTCGCAGAATCGCTTTTGTGCAGAAAACAGTAACACTTGTTCAGAACGAAAGAAAGCACAGAGACCCAGATTTGTTGTTGTCCTGGAGAGCTTGCAGAGCACTGGGGAAAGGCAGGCAGAGAATTCCCTGCTAGCACCTTCTCTGTGCCTGTTCACATTGCTTCGCAGAATCGCTTTTGTGCAGAAAACACTAACACTTGTTCAGAACGAAAGAAAGCACAGAGCCCCAGATTTGCTGTTGTCCTGGAGAGCTTGCAGAGCACTGGGGAAAGGCAGGCAGAGAATTCCCTGCTAGCACCTTCTCTGTGCCTGGGAAGCAGAAGTGTTCACATTGCTTCGCAGAATCGCTTTTGTGCAGAAAACAGTAACACTTGTTCAGAACGAAAGAAAGCACAGAGACCCAGATTTGTTGTTGTCCTGGAGAGCTTGCAGAGCACTGGGGAAAGGCAGGCAGAGAATTCCCTGCTAGCACCTTCTCTGTGCCTGTTCACATTGCTTCGCAGAATCGCTTTTGTGCAGAAAACACTAACACTTGTTCAGAACGAAAGAAAGCACCGAGCTCCAGATTTTATGTTGTCCTGGAGAGCTTGCAGAGCCCTGGGGAAAGGCAGGCAGAGAATTCCCTGCTAGCACCTTCTCTGTGCCTGGGAAGCAGAAGTGTTCACATTGCTTCGCAGAATCGCTTTTGTGCAGAAAACAGTAACACTTGTTCACAACGAAAGAAAGCACAAAGCCCCAGACTTTATGTTGTCCTGGAGAGCTTGCAGAGCACTGGGGAAAGGCAGGCAGAGAATTCCCTGCTAGCACCTTCTCTGTGCCTGTTCACATTGCTTCGCAGAATCGCTTTTGTGCAGAAAACAGTAACACTTGTTCACAACGAAAGAAAGCACAGAGCCCCAGACTTTATGTTGTCCTGGAGAGCTTGCAGAGCACTGGGGAAAGGCAGGCAGAGAATTCCCTGCTAGCACCTTCTCTGTGCCTGTTCACATTGCTTCGCAGAATCGCTTTTGTGCAGAAAACAGTAACACTTGTTCAGAACGAAAGAAAGCACAGAGCCCCAGATTTGCTGTTGTCCTGGAGAGCTTGCAGAGCACTGGGGAAAGGCAGGCAGAGAATTCCCTGCTAGCACCTTCTCTGTGCCTGTTCACATTGCTTCACAGAATCGCTTTTGTGCAGAAAACAGTAACACTTGTTCAGAACGAAAGAAACCACAGAGAACCAGTTTTGTTGTTGTCCTGGAGAGCTTGCAGAGCACTGGGGAAAGGCAGGCAGAGAATTCCCTGCTAGCACCTTCTCTGTGCCTGTTCACATTGCTTCGCAGAATCGCTTTTGTGCAGAAAACAGTAACACTTGTTCACAACGAAAGAAAGCACAGAGCCCCAGACTTTATGTTGTCCTGGAGAGCTTGCAGAGCACTGGGGAAAGGCAGGCAGAGAATTCCCTGCTAGCACCTTCTCTGTGCCTGTTCACATTGCTTCGCAGAATCGCTTTTGTGCAGAAAACAGTAACACTTGTTCAGAACGAAAGAAAGCACAGAGACCCAGATTTGCTGTTGTCCTGGAGAGCTTGCAGAGCACTGGGGAAAGGCAGGCAGAGAATTCCCTGCTAGCACCTTCTCTGTGCCTGTTCACATTGCTTCACAGAATCGCTTTTGTGCAGAAAACAGTAACACTTGTTCAGAACGAAAGAAACCACAGAGAACCAGTTTTGTTGTTGTCCTGGAGAGCTTGCAGAGCACTGGGGAAAGGCAGGCAGAGAATTCCCTGCTAGCACCTTCTCTGTGCCTGTTCACATTGCTTCGCAGAATCGCTTTTGTGCAGAAAACAGTAACACTTGTTCAGAACGAAAGAAAGCACAGAGCCCCAGATTTGCTGTTGTCCTGGAGAGCTTGCAGAGCACTGGGGAAAGGCAGGCAGAGAATTCCCTGCTAGCACCTTCTCTGTGCCTGTTCACATTGCTTCGCAGAATCGCTTTTGTGCAGAAAACAGTAACACTTGTTCAGAATGAAAGAAAGCACAGAGACCCAGATTTGTTGTTGTCCTGGAGAGCTTGCAGAGCACTGGGGAAAGGCAGGCAGAGAATTCCCTACTAGCACCTTCTCTGTGCCTGTTCACATTGCTTCGCAGAATCGCTTTTGTGCAGAAAACAGTAACACTTGTTCAGAACGAAAGAAAGCACAGAGCCCCAGATTTGCTGTTGTCCTGGAGAGCTTGCAGAGCACTGGGGAAAGGCAGGCAGAGAATTCCCTGCTAGCACCTTCTCTGTGCCTGTTCACATTGCTTCGCAGAATCGCTTTTGTGCAGAAAACAGTAACACTTGTTCAGAACGAAAGAAAGCACAGAGACCCAGATTTGTTGTTGTCCTGGAGAGCTTGCAGAGCACTAGGGAAAGGCAGGCAGAGAATTCCCTGCTAGCACCTTCTCTGTGCCTGTTCACATTGCTTCGCAGAATCGCTTTTGTGCAGAAAACAGTAACACTTGTTCAGAACGAAAGAAAGCACAGAGCCCCAGATTTGCTGTTGTCCTGGAGAGCTTGCAGAGCACTGGGGAAAGGCAGGCAGAGAATTCCCTGCTAGCACCTTCTCTGTGCCTGGGAAGCAGAAGTGTTCACATTGCTTCGCAGAATCGCTTTTGTGCAGAAAACAGTAACACTTGTTCAGAACGAAAGAAACCACAGAGAACCAGATTTGTTGTTGTCCTGGAGAGCTTGCAGAGCACTGGGGAAAGGCAGGCAGAGAATTCCCTGCTAGCACCTCCTCTGTGCCTGTTCACATTGCTTCGCAGAATCGCTTTTGTGCAGAAAACAGTAACACTTGTTCAGAACGAAAGAAAGCACAGAGCCCCAGACTTTATGTTGTCCTGGAGAGCTTGCAGAGCACTGGGGAAAAGCAGGCAGAGTATTCCCTGCTAGCACCTTCTCTGTGCCTGGGAAGCAGAAGTGTTCACATTGCTTCGCAGAATCGCTTTTGTGCAGAAAACAGTAACACTTGTTCAGAATGAAAGAAAGCACAGAGCCCCAGATTTGCTGTTGTCCTGGAGAGCTTGCACAGCCATGGGGAAAGGCAGGCAGAGAATTCCCTGCTAGCACCTTCTCTGTGCATATTCAAATTGCTTCGCAGAATCGCTTTTGTGCAGAAAACAGTAACACTTGTTCAGAACGAAAGAAAGCACAGAGACCCAGATTTGCTGTTGTCCTGGAGAGCTTGCAGAGCACTGGGGAAAGGCAGGCAGAGAATTCCCTGCTAGCACCTTCTCTGTGCCTGTTCACATTGCTTCACAGAATCGCTTTTGTGCAGAAAACAGTAACACTTGTTCAGAACGAAAGAAAGCACAGAGACCCAGATTTGCTGTTGTCCTGGAGAGCTTGCAGAGCACTGGGGAAAGGCAGGCAGAGAATTCCCTGCTAGCACCTTCTCTGTGCCTGTTCACATTGCTTCACAGAATTGCTTTTGTGCAGAAAACAGTAACACTTGTTCAGAACGAAAGAAACCACAGAGAACCAGTTTTGTTGTTGTCCTGGAGAGCTTGCAGAGCACTGGGGAAAGGCAGGCAGAGAATTCCCTGCTAGCACCTTCTCTGTGCCTGTTCACATTGCTTCGCAGAATCGCTTTTGTGCAGAAAACACTAACACTTGTTCAGAACGAAAGAAAGCACAGAGCCCCAGATTTGCTGTTGTCCTGGAGAGCTTGCAGAGCACTGGGGAAAGGCAGGCAGAGAATTCCCTGCTAGCACCTTCTCTGTGCCTGGGAAGCAGAAGTGTTCACATTGCTTCGCAGAATCGCTTTTGTGCAGAAAACAGTAACACTTGTTCAGAACGAAAGAAAGCACAGAGCCCCAGATTTTATGTTGTCCTGGAGAGCTTGCAGAGCACTGGGGAAAGGCAGGCATAGAATTCCCTGCTAGCACCTTCTCTGTGCCTGGGAAGCAGAAGTGTTCACATTGCTTCGCAGAATTGCTTTTGTGCAGAAAACAGTAACACTTGTTCAGAATGAAAGAAAGCACAGAGCCCCAGATTTGCTGTTGTCCTGGAGAGCTTGCAGAGCACTGGGGAAAGGCAGGCAGAGAATTCCCTGCTAGCACCTTCTCTGTGCCTGGGAAGCAGAAGTGTTCACATTGCTTCGCAGAATCGCTTTTGTGCAGAAAACAGTAACACTTGTTCAGAACGAAAGAAAGCACAGAGCCCCAGATTTTATGTTGTCCTGGAGAGCTTGCAGAGCACTGGGGAAAGGCAGGCAGAGAATTCCCTGCTAGTACCTTCTCTGTGCCTGTTCACATTGCTTCGCAGAATCGCTTTTGTGCAGAAAACAGTAACACTTGTTCACAACGAAAGAAAGCACAGAGCCCCAGACTTTATGTTGTCCTGGAGAGCTTGCAGAGCACTGGGGAAAGGCAGGCAGAGAATTCCCTGCTAGCACCTTCTCTGTGCCTGTTCACATTGCTTCGCAGAATCGCTTTTGTGCAGAAAACAGTAACACTTGTTCAGAACGAAAGAAAGCACAGAGCCCCAGATTTGCTGTTGTCCTGGAGAGCTTGCAGAGCACTGGGGAAAGGCAGGCAGAGAATTCCCTGCTAGCACCTTCTCTGTGCCTGTTCACATTGCTTCGCAGAATCGCTTTTGTGCAGAAAACACTAACACTTGTTCAGAACGAAAGAAAGCACCGAGCTCCAGATTTTATGTTGTCCTGGAGAGCTTGCAGAGCCCTGGGGAAAGGCAGGCAGAGAATTCCCTGCTAGCACCTTCTCTGTGCCTGTTCACATTGCTTCGCAGAATCGCTTTTGTGCAGAAAACACTAACACTTGTTCACAACGAAAGAAAGCACAAAGCCCCAGACTTTATGTTGTCCTGGAGAGCTTGCAGAGCACTGGGGAAAGGCAGGCAGAGAATTCCCTGCTAGCACCTTCTCTGTGCCTGTTCACATTGCTTCGCAGAATCGCTTTTGTGCAGAAAACAGTAACACTTGTTCACAACGAAAGAAAGCACAGAGCCCCAGACTTTATGTTGTCCTGGAGAGCTTGCAGAGCACTGGGGAAAGGCAGGCAGAGAATTCCCTGCTAGCACCTTCTCTGTGCCTGTTCACATTGCTTCGCAGAATCGCTTTTGTGCAGAAAACAGTAACACTTGTTCAGAACGAAAGAAAGCACAGAGACCCAGATTTGTTGTTGTCCTGGAGAGCTTGCAGAGCACTGGGGAAAGGCAGGCAGAGAATTCCCTGCTAGCACCTTCTCTGTGCCTGTTCACATTGCTTCACAGAATTGCTTTTGTGCAGAAAACAGTAACACTTGTTCAGAACGAAAGAAACCACAGAGAACCAGTTTTGTTGTTGTCCTGGAGAGCTTGCAGAGCACTGGGGAAAGGCAGGCAGAGAATTCCCTGCTAGCACCTTCTCTGTGCCTGTTCACATTGCTTCGCAGAATCGCTTTTGTGCAGAAAACAGTAACACTTGTTCACAACGAAAGAAAGCACAGAGCCCCAGACTTTATGTTGTCCTGGAGAGCTTGCAGAGCACTGGGGAAAGGCAGGCAGAGAATTCCCTGCTAGCACCTTCTCTGTGCCTGTTCACATTGCTTCGCAGAATCGCTTTTGTGCAGAAAACAGTAACACTTGTTCAGAACGAAAGAAAGCACAGAGACCCAGATTTGCTGTTGTCCTGGAGAGCTTGCAGAGCACTGGGGAAAGGCAGGCAGAGAATTCCCTGCTAGCACCTTCTCTGTGCCTGTTCACATTGCTTCACAGAATCGCTTTTGTGCAGAAAACAGTAACACTTGTTCAGAACGAAAGAAACCACAGAGAACCAGTTTTGTTGTTGTCCTGGAGAGCTTGCAGAGCACTGGGGAAAGGCAGGCAGAGAATTCCCTGCTAGCACCTTCTCTGTGCCTGTTCACATTGCTTCGCAGAATCGCTTTTGTGCAGAAAACAGTAACACTTGTTCAGAACGAAAGAAAGCACAGAGCCCCAGATTTGCTGTTGTCCTGGAGAGCTTGCAGAGCACTGGGGAAAGGCAGGCAGAGAATTCCCTGCTAGCACCTTCTCTGTGCCTGTTCACATTGCTTCGCAGAATCGCTTTTGTGCAGAAAACAGTAACACTTGTTCAGAACGAAAGAAAGCACAGAGACCCAGATTTGTTGTTGTCCTGGAGAGCTTGCAGAGCACTGGGGAAAGGCAGGCAGAGAATTCCCTACTAGCACCTTCTCTGTGCCTGTTCACATTGCTTCGCAGAATCGCTTTTGTGCAGAAAACAGTAACACTTGTTCAGAACGAAAGAAAGCACAGAGACCCAGATTTGTTGTTGTCCTGGAGAGCTTGCAGAGCACTGGGGAAAGGCAGGCAGAGAATTCCCTGCTAGCACCTTCTCTGTGCCTGTTCACATTGCTTCGCAGAATCGCTTTTGTGCAGAAAACAGTAACACTTGTTCAGAACGAAAGAAAGCACAGAGACCCAGATTTGTTGTTGTCCTGGAGAGCTTGCAGAGCACTAGGGAAAGGCAGGCAGAGAATTCCCTGCTAGCACCTTCTCTGTGCCTGTTCACATTGCTTCGCAGAATCGCTTTTGTGCAGAAAACAGTAACACTTGTTCAGAACGAAAGAAAGCACAGAGCCCCAGATTTTATGTTGTCCTGGAGAGCTTGCAGAGCACTGGGGAAAGGCAGGCAGAGAATTCCCTGCTAGCACCTTCTCTGTGCCTGTTCACATTGCTTCGCAGAATCGCTTTTGTGCAGAAAACAGTAACACTTGTTCAGAACGAAAGAAACCACAGAGAACCAGATTTGTTGTTGTCCTGGAGAGCTTGCAGAGCACTGGGGAAAGGCAGGCAGAGAATTCCCTGCTAGCACCTCCTCTGTGCCTGTTCACATTGCTTCGCAGAATCGCTTTTGTGCAGAAAACAGTAACACTTGTTCAGAACGAAAGAAAGCACAGAGCCCCAGACTTTATGTTGTCCTGGAGAGCTTGCAGAGCACTGGGGAAAAGCAGGCAGAGTATTCCCTGCTAGCACCTTCTCTGTGCCTGGGAAGCAGAAGTGTTCACATTGCTTCGCAGAATCGCTTTTGTGCAGAAAACAGTAACACTTGTTCAGAATGAAAGAAAGCACAGAGCCCCAGATTTGCTGTTGTCCTGGAGAGCTTGCACAGCCATGGGGAAAGGCAGGCAGAGAATTCCCTGCTAGCACCTTCTCTGTGCATATTCAAATTGCTTCGCAGAATCGCTTTTGTGCAGAAAACAGTAACACTTGTTCAGAACGAAAGAAAGCACAGAGACCCAGATTTGCTGTTGTCCTGGAGAGCTTGCAGAGCACTGGGGAAAGGCAGGCAGAGAATTCCCTGCTAGCACCTTCTCTGTGCCTGTTCACATTGCTTCACAGAATCGCTTTTGTGCAGAAAACAGTAACACTTGTTCAGAACGAAAGAAAGCACAGAGACCCAGATTTGCTGTTGTCCTGGAGAGCTTGCAGAGCACTGGGGAAAGGCAGGCAGAGAATTCCCTGCTAGCACCTTCTCTGTGCCTGTTCACATTGCTTCACAGAATCGCTTTTGTGCAGAAAACAGTAACACTTGTTCAGAACGAAAGAAACCACAGAGAACCAGTTTTGTTGTTGTCCTGGAGAGCTTGCAGAGCACTGGGGAAAGGCAGGCAGAGAATTCCCTGCTAGCACCTTCTCTGTGCCTGTTCACATTGCTTCGCAGAATCGCTTTTGTGCAGAAAACAGTAACACTTGTTCAGAACGAAAGAAAGCACAGAGCCCCAGATTTGCTGTTGTCCTGGAGAGCTTGCAGAGCACTGGGGAAAGGCAGGCAGAGAATTCCCTGCTAGCACCTTCTCTGTGCCTGTTCACATTGCTTCGCAGAATCGCTTTTGTGCAGAAAACAGTAACACTTGTTCAGAACGAAAGAAAGCACAGAGACCCAGATTTGTTGTTGTCCTGGAGAGCTTGCAGAGCACTGGGGAAAGGCAGGCAGAGAATTCCCTACTAGCACCTTCTCTGTGCCTGTTCACATTGCTTCGCAGAATCGCTTTTGTGCAGAAAACAGTAACACTTGTTCAGAACGAAAGAAAGCACAGAGACCCAGATTTGTTGTTGTCCTGGAGAGCTTGCAGAGCACTAGGGAAAGGCAGGCAGAGAATTCCCTGCTAGCACCTTCTCTGTGCCTGTTCACATTGCTTCGCAGAATCGCTTTTGTGCAGAAAACAGTAACACTTGTTCAGAACGAAAGAAAGCACAGAGCCCCAGATTTGCTGTTGTCCTGGAGAGCTTGCAGAGCACTGGGGAAAGGCAGGCAGAGAATTCCCTGCTAGCACCTTCTCTGTGCCTGTTCACATTGCTTCGCAGAATCGCTTTTGTGCAGAAAACAGTAACACTTGTTCAGAACGAAAGAAACCACAGAGAACCAGATTTGTTGTTGTCCTGGAGAGCTTGCAGAGCACTGGGGAAAGGCAGGCAGAGAATTCCCTGCTAGCACCTCCTCTGTGCCTGTTCACATTGCTTCGCAGAATCGCTTTTGTGCAGAAAACAGTAACACTTGTTCAGAACGAAAGAAAGCACAGAGCCCCAGACTTTATGTTGTCCTGGAGAGCTTGCAGAGCACTGGGGAAAAGCAGGCAGAGTATTCCCTGCTAGCACCTTCTCTGTGCCTGGGAAGGAGAAGTGTTCACATTGCTTCGCAGAATCGCTTTTGTGCAGAAAACAGTAACACTTGTTCAGAATGAAAGAAAGCACAGAGCCCCAGATTTGCTGTTGTCCTGGAGAGCTTGCACAGCCATGGGGAAAGGCAGGCAGAGAATTCCCTGCTAGCACCTTCTCTGTGCATATTCAAATTGCTTCGCAGAATCGCTTTTGTGCAGAAAACAGTAACACTTGTTCAGAACGAAAGAAAGCACAGAGACCCAGATTTGCTGTTGTCCTGGGGAGCTGCAGAGCAGTGGGGGAAGGCAGGCAGAGAATTCCCTTCTAGCACCTTCTCTGTGCCTGGGAAGCAGAAGTGTTCACATTGCTTCGCAGAATCGCTTTTGTGCAGAAAACAGTAACACTTGTTCACAACGAAAGAAAGCACAGAGCCCCAGACTTTATGTTGTCCTGGAGAGCTTGCAGAGCACTGGGGAAAGGCAGGCAGAGAATTCCCTGCTAGCACCTTCTCTGTGCCTGTTCACATTGCTTCACAGAATCGCTTTTGTGCAGAAAACAGTAACACTTGTTCAGAACGAAAGAAACCACAGAGAACCAGATTTGTTGTTGTCCTGGAGAGCTTGCAGAGCACTGGGGAAAGGCAGGCAGAGAATTCCCTGCTAGCACCTTCTCTGTGCCTGTTCACATTGCTTCGCAGAATCGCTTTTGTGCAGAAAACAGTAACACTTGTTCAGAACGAAAGAAAGCACAGAGACCCAGATTTGTTGTTGTCCTGGAGAGCTTGCAGAGCACTGGGGAAAGGCAGGCAGAGAATTCCCTGCTAGCACCTTCTCTGTGCCTGTTCACATTGCTTCGCAGAATCGCTTTTGTGCAGAAAACAGTAACACTTGTTCAGAACGAAAGAAAGCACAGAGCCCCAGATTTTATGTTGTCCTGGAGAGCTTGCAGAGCACTGGGGAAAGGCAGGCAGAGAATTCCCTGCTAGCACCTTCTCTGTGCCTGTTCACATTGCTTCGCAGAATTGCTTTTGTGCAGAAAACAGTAACACTTGTTCACAACGAAAGAAAGCACAGAGCCCCAGACTTTATGTTGTCCTGGAGAGCTTGCAGAGCACTGGGGAAAGGCAGGCAGAGAATTCCCTGCTAGCACCTTCTCTGTGCCTGTTCACATTGCTTCGCAGAATCGCTTTTGTGCAGAAAACAGTAACACTTGTTCAGAACGAAAGAAAGCACAGAGCCCCAGATTTGCTGTTGTCCTGGAGAGCTTGCAGAGCACTGGGGAAAGGCAGGCAGAGAATTCCCTGCTAGCACCTTCTCTGTGCCTGTTCACATTGCTTCGCAGAATCGCTTTTGTGCAGAAAACACTAACACTTGTTCAGAACGAAAGAAAGCACCGAGCTCCAGATTTTATGTTGTCCTGGAGAGCTTGCAGAGCCCTGGGGAAAGGCAGGCAGAGAATTCCCTGCTAGCACCTTCTCTGTGCCTGGGAAGCAGAAGTGTTCACATTGCTTCGCAGAATCGCTTTTGTGCAGAAAACAGTAACACTTGTTCACAACGAAAGAAAGCACAAAGCCCCAGACTTTATGTTGTCCTGGAGAGCTTGCAGAGCACTGGGGAAAGGCAGGCAGAGAATTCCCTGCTAGCACCTTCTCTGTGCCTGTTCACATTGCTTCGCAGAATCGCTTTTGTGCAGAAAACAGTAACACTTGTTCACAACGAAAGAAAGCACAGAGCCCCAGACTTTATGTTGTCCTGGAGAGCTTGCAGAGCACTGGGGAAAGGCAGGCAGAGAATTCCCTGCTAGCACCTTCTCTGTGCCTGTTCACATTGCTTCGCAGAATCGCTTTTGTGCAGAAAACAGTAACACTTGTTCAGAACGAAAGAAAGCACAGAGACCCAGATTTGCTGTTGTCCTGGAGAGCTTGCAGAGCACTGGGGAAAGGCAGGCAGAGAATTCCCTGCTAGCACCTTCTCTGTGCCTGTTCACATTGCTTCACAGAATCGCTTTTGTGCAGAAAACAGTAACACTTGTTCACAACGAAAGAAAGCACAGAGAACCAGTTTTGTTGTTGTCCTGGAGAGCTTGCAGAGCACTGGGGAAAGGCAGGCAGAGAATTCCCTGCTAGCACCTTCTCTGTGCCTGTTCACATTGCTTCGCAGAATCGCTTTTGTGCAGAAAACAGTAACACTTGTTCAGAACGAAAGAAAGCACAGAGACCCAGATTTGCTGTTGTCCTGGGGAGCTGCAGAGCAGTGGGGGAAGGCAGGCAGAGAATTCCCTTCTAGCACCTTCTCTGTGCCTGGGAAGCAGAAGTGTTCACATTGCTTCGCAGAATCGCTTTTGTGCAGAAAACAGTAACACTTGTTCACAACGAAAGAAAGCACAGAGCCCCAGACTTTATGTTGTCCTGGAGAGCTTGCAGAGCACTGGGGAAAGGCAGGCAGAGAATTCCCTGCTAGCACCTTCTCTGTGCCTGTTCACATTGCTTCACAGAATCGCTTTTGTGCAGAAAACAGTAACACTTGTTCA
Source organism: Strix uralensis (assembly GCF_047716275.1). Classification (NCBI taxonomy): domain Eukaryota; kingdom Metazoa; phylum Chordata; class Aves; order Strigiformes; family Strigidae; genus Strix; species Strix uralensis. Next base: position 86,373,307 of record NC_133975.1, read on the forward strand.
GAACGAAAGAAACCACAGAGAACCAGATTTGTTGTTGTCCTGGAGAGCTTGCAGAGCACTGGGGAAAGGCAGGCAGAGAATTCCCTGCTAGCACCTTCTCTGTGCCTGTTCACATTGCTTCGCAGAATCGCTTTTGTGCAGAAAACAGTAACACTTGTTCAGAACGAAAAAAAGCACAGAGACCCAGATTTGTTGTTGTCCTGGAGAGCTTGCAGAGCACTGGGGAAAGGCAGGCAGAGAATTCCCTGCTAGCACCTTCTCTGTGCCTGTTCACATTGCTTCGCAGAATCGCTTTTGTGCAGAAAACAGTAACACTTGTTCAGAACGAAAGAAAGCACAGAGCCCCAGATTTTATGTTGTCCTGGAGAGCTTGCAGAGCACTGGGGAAAGGCAGGCAGAGAATTCCCTGCTAGCACCTTCTCTGTGCCTGTTCACATTGCTTCGCAGAATCGCTTTTGTGCAGAAAACAGTAACACTTGTTCACAACGAAAGAAAGCACAGAGCCCCAGACTTTATGTTGTCCTGGAGAGCTTGCAGAGCACTGGGGAAAGGCAGGCAGAGAATTCCCTGCTAGCACCTTCTCTGTGCCTGTTCACATTGCTTCGCAGAATCGCTTTTGTGCAGAAAACAGTAACACTTGTTCAGAACGAAAGAAAGCACAGAGCCCCAGATTTGCTGTTGTCCTGGAGAGCTTGCAGAGCCCTGGGGAAAGGCAGGCAGAGAATTCCCTGCTAGCACCTTCTCTGTGCCTGTTCACATTGCTTCGCAGAATCGCTTTTGTGCAGAAAACACTAACACTTGTTCAGAACGAAAGAAAGCACCGAGCTCCAGATTTTATGTTGTCCTGGAGAGCTTGCAGAGCACTGGGGAAAGGCAGGCAGAGAATTCCCTGCTAGCACCTTCTCTGTGCCTGGGAAGCAGAAGTGTTCACATTGCTTCGCAGAATCGCTTTTGTGCAGAAAACAGTAACACTTGTTCACAACGAAAGAAAGCACAAAGCCCCAGACTTTATGTTGTCCTGGAGAGCTTGCAGAGCACTGGGGAAAGGCAGGCAGAGAATTCCCTGCTAGCACCTTCTCTGTGCCTGTTCACATTGCTTCGCAGAATCGCTTTTGTGCAGAAAACAGTAACACTTGTTCACAACGAAAGAAAGCACAGAGCCCCAGACTTTATGTTGTCCTGGAGAGCTTGCAGAGCACTGGGGAAAGGCAGGCAGAGAATTCCCTGCTAGCACCTTCTCTGTGCCTGTTCACATTGCTTCGCAGAATCGCTTTTGTGCAGAAAACAGTAACACTTGTTCAGAACGAAAGAAAGCACAGAGACCCAGATTTGCTGTTGTCCTGGAGAGCTTGCAGAGCACTGGGGAAAGGCAGGCAGAGAATTCCCTGCTAGCACCTTCTCTGTGCCTGTTCACATTGCTTCACAGAATCGCTTTTGTGCAGAAAACAGTAACACTTGTTCACAACGAAAGAAAGCACAGAGAACCAGTTTTGTTGTTGTCCTGGAGAGCTTGCAGAGCACTGGGGAAAGGCAGGCAGAGAATTCCCTGCTAGCACCTTCTCTGTGCCTGTTCACATTGCTTCGCAGAATCGCTTTTGTGCAGAAAACAGTAACACTTGTTCAGAACGAAAGAAAGCACAGAGCCCCAGATTTGCTGTTGTCCTGGAGAGCTTGCAGAGCACTGGGGAAAGGCAGGCAGAGAATTCCCTGCTAGCACCTTCTCTGTGCCTGTTCACATTGCTTCGCAGAATCGCTTTTGTGCAGAAAACAGTAACACTTGTTCAGAACGAAAGAAAGCACAGAGACCCAGATTTGTTGTTGTCCTGGAGAGCTTGCAGAGCACTGGGGAAAGGCAGGCAGAGAATTCCCTACTAGCACCTTCTCTGTGCCTGTTCACATTGCTTCGCAGAATCGCTTTTGTGCAGAAAACAGTAACACTTGTTCAGAACGAAAGAAACCACAGAGAACCAGATTTGTTGTTGTCCTGGAGAGCTTGCAGAGCACTGGGGAAAGGCAGGCAGAGAATTCCCTGCTAGCACCTTCTCTGTGCCTGTTCACATTGCTTCGCAGAATCGCTTTTGTGCAGAAAACAGTAACACTTGTTCAGAACGAAAGAAAGCACAGAGCCCCAGACTTTATGTTGTCCTGGAGAGCTTGCAGAGCACTGGGGAAAGGCAGGCAGAGAATTCCCTGCTAGCACCTTCTCTGTGCCTGTTCACATTGCTTCGCAGAATCGCTTTTGTGCAGAAAACAGTAACACTTGTTCAGAACGAAAGAAAGCACAGAGACCCAGATTTGCTGTTGTCCTGGAGAGCTTGCAGAGCACTGGGGAAAGGCAGGCAGAGAATTCCCTGCTAGCACCTTCTCTGTGCCTGTTCACATTGCTTCGCAGAATCGCTTTTGTGCAGAAAACAGTAACACTTGTTCAGAACGAAAGAAAGCACAGAGCCCCAGATTTGCTGTTGTCCTGGAGAGCTTGCAGAGCACTGGGGAAAGGCAGGCAGAGAATTCCCTGCTAGCACCTTCTCTGTGCCTGTTCACATTGCTTCGCAGAATCGCTTTTGTGCAGAAAACAGTAACACTTGTTCAGAACGAAAGAAAGCACAGAGACCCAGATTTGTTGTTGTCCTGGAGAGCTTGCAGAGCACTGGGGAAAGGCAGGCAGAGAATTCCCTGCTAGCACCTTCTCTGTGCCTGTTCACATTGCTTCGCAGAATCGCTTTTGTGCAGAAAACAGTAACACTTCTTCAGAACGAAAGAAAGCACAGAGACCCAGATTTGTTGTTGTCCTGGAGAGCTTGCAGAGCACTAGGGAAAGGCAGGCAGAGAATTCCCTGCTAGCACCTTCTCTGTGCCTGTTCACATTGCTTCGCAGAATCGCTTTTGTGCAGAAAACAGTAACACTTGTTCAGAACGAAAGAAAGCACAGAGCCCCAGATTTGCTGTTGTCCTGGAGAGCTTGCACAGCCATGGGGAAAGGCAGGCAGAGAATTCCCTGCTAGCACCTTCTCTGTGCCTGTTCACATTGCTTCGCAGAATCGCTTTTGTGCAGAAAACAGTAACACTTGTTCAGAACGAAAGAAAGCACAGAGCCCCAGACTTTATGTTGTCCTGGAGAGCTTGCAGAGCACTGGGGAAAAGCAGGCAGAGTATTCCCTGCTAGCACCTTCTCTGTGCCTGGGAAGCAGAAGTGTTCACATTGCTTCGCAGAATCGCTTTTGTGCAGAAAACAGTAACACTTGTTCAGAATGAAAGAAAGCACAGAGCCCCAGATTTGCTGTTGTCTTGGAGAGCTTGCACAGCCATGGGGAAAGGCAGGCAGAGAATTCCCTGCTAGCACCTTCTCTGTGCATATTCAAATTGCTTCGCAGAATCGCTTTTGTGCAGAAAACAGTAACACTTGTTCAGAACGAAAGAAAGCACAGAGCCCCAGATTTGCTGTTGTCCTGGGGAGCTGCAGAGCAGTGGGGGAAGGCAGGCAGAGAATTCCCTTCTAGCACCTTCTCTGTGCCTGGGAAGCAGAAGTGTTCACATTGCTTCGCAGAATCGCTTTTGTGCAGAAAACAGTAACACATGTTCACAACGAAAGAAAGCACAGAGCCCCAGACTTTATGTTGTCCTGGAGAGCTTGCAGAGCACTGGGGAAAGGCAGGCAGAGAATTCCCTGCTAGCACCTTCTCTCTGCCTGTTCACATTGCTTCACAGAATCGCTTTTGTGCAGAAAACAGTAACACTTGTTCAGAACGAAAGAAAGCACAGAGACCCAGATTTGTTGTTGTCCTGGAGAGCTTGCAGAGCACTGGGGAAAGGCAGGCAGAGAATTCCCTGCTAGCACCTTCTCTGTGCCTGTTCACATTGCTTCGCAGAATCGCTTTTGTGCAGAAAACAGTAACACTTGTTCAGAACGAAAGAAAGCACAGAGCCCCAGATTTGCTGTTGTCCTGGAGAGCTTGCACAGCCATGGGGAAAGGCAGGCAGAGAATTCCCTGCTAGCACCTTCTCTGTGCCTGTTCACATTGCTTCGCAGAATCGCTTTTGTGCAGAAAACAGTAACACTTGTTCAGAACGAAAGAAACCACAGAGAACCAGATTTGTTGTTGTCCTGGAGAGCTTGCAGAGCACTGGGGAAAGGCAGGCAGAGAATTCCCTGCTAGCACCTCCTCTGTGCCTGTTCACATTGCTTCGCAGAATCGCTTTTGTGCAGAAAACAGTAACACTTGTTCAGAACGAAAGAAAGCACAGAGCCCCAGACTTTATGTTGTCCTGGAGAGCTTGCAGAGCACTGGGGAAAAGCAGGCAGAGTATTCCCTGCTAGCACCTTCTCTGTGCCTGGGAAGCAGAAGTGTTCACATTGCTTCGCAGAATCGCTTTTGTGCAGAAAACAGTAACACTTGTTCAGAATGAAAGAAAGCACAGAGCCCCAGATTTGCTGTTGTCCTGGAGAGCTTGCACAGCCATGGGGAAAGGCAGGCAGAGAATTCCCTGCTAGCACCTTCTCTGTGCATATTCAAATTGCTTCGCAGAATCGCTTTTGTGCAGAAAACAGTAACACTTGTTCAGAACGAAAGAAAGCACAGAGCCCCAGATTTGCTGTTGTCCTGGGGAGCTGCAGAGCAGTGGGGGAAGGCAGGCAGAGAATTCCCTTCTAGCACCTTCTCTGTGCCTGGGAAGCAGAAGTGTTCACATTGCTTCGCAGAATCGCTTTTGTGCAGAAAACAGTAACACTTGTTCACAACGAAAGAAAGCACAGAGCCCCAGACTTTATGTTGTCCTGGAGAGCTTGCAGAGCACTGGGGAAAGGCAGGCAGAGAATTCCCTGCTAGCACCTTCTCTGTGCCTGTTCACATTGCTTCACAGAATCGCTTTTGTGCAGAAAACAGTAACACTTGTTCAGAACGAAAGAAAGCACAGAGAACCAGATTTGTTGTTGTCCTGGAGAGCTTGCAGAGCACTGGGGAAAGGCAGGCAGAGAATTCCCTGCTAGCACCTTCTCTGTGCCTGTTCACATTGCTTCGCAGAATCGCTTTTGTGCAGAAAACAGTAACACTTGTTCAGAACGAAAGAAAGCACAGAGCCCCAGATTTTATGTTGTCCTGGAGAGCTTGCAGAGCACTGGGGAAAGGCAGGCAGAGAATTCCCTGCTAGCACCTTCTCTGTGCCTGTTCACATTGCTTCGCAGAATCGCTTTTGTGCAGAAAACAGTAACACTTGTTCAGAACGAAAGAAAGCACAGAGACCCAGATTTGTTGTTGTCCTGGAGAGCTTGCAGAGCACTGGGGAAAGGCAGGCAGAGAATTCCCTACTAGCACCTTCTCTGTGCCTGTTCACATTGCTTCGCAGAATCGCTTTTGTGCAGAAAACAGTAACACTTGTTCAGAACGAAAGAAAGCACAGAGACCCAGATTTGTTGTTGTCCTGGAGAGCTTGCAGAGCACTAGGGAAAGGCAGGCAGAGAATTCCCTGCTAGCACCTTCTCTGTGCCTGGGAAGCAGAAGTGTTCACATTGCTTCGCAGAATCGCTTTTGTGCAGAAAACACTAACACTTGTTCAGAATGAAAGAAAGCACAGAGCCCCAGATTTGCTGTTGTCCTGGAGAGCTTGCACAGCCATGGGGAAAGGCAGGCAGAGAATTCCCTGCTAGCACCTTCTCTGTGCCTGTTCACATTGCTTCGCAGAATCGCTTTTGTGCAGAAAACAGTAACACTTGTTCAGAATGAAAGAAAGCACAGAGCCCCAGACTTTATGTTGTCCTGGAGAGCTTGCAGAGCACTGGGGAAAGGCAGGCAGAGAATTCCCTGCTAGCACCTTCTCTGTGCCTGTTCACATTGCTTCGCAGAATCGCTTTTGTGCAGAAAACAGTAACACTTGTTCAGAACGAAAGAAAGCACAGAGACCCAGATTTGTTGTTGTCCTGGAGAGCTTGCAGAGCACTGGGGAAAGGCAGGCAGAGAATTCCCTGCTAGCACCTTCTCTGTGCCTGTTCACATTGCTTCGCAGAATCGCTTTTGTGCAGAAAACAGTAACACTTGTTCAGAACGAAAGAAAGCACAGAGACCCAGATTTGTTGTTGTCCTGGAGAGCTTGCAGAGCACTAGGGAAAGGCAGGCAGAGAATTCACTGCTAGCACCTTCTCTGTGCCTGTTCACATTGCTTCGCAGAATCGCTTTTGTGCAGAAAACAGTAACACTTGTTCAGAACGAAAGAAAGCACAGAGCCCCAGATTTGCTGTTGTCCTGGAGAGCTTGCAGAGCACTGGGGAAAGGCAGGCAGAGAATTCCCTGCTAGCACCTTCTCTGTGCCTGTTCACATTGCTTCTCAGAATCGCTTTTGTGCAGAAAACAGTAACACTTGTTCAGAACGAAAGAAACCACAGAGAACCAGATTTGTTGTTGTCCTGGAGAGCTTGCAGAGCACTGGGGAAAGGCAGGCAGAGAATTCCCTGCTAGCACCTCCTCTGTGCCTGTTCACATTGCTTCGCAGAATCGCTTTTGTGCAGAAAACAGTAACACTTGTTCAGAACGAAAGAAAGCACAGAGCCCCAGACTTTATGTTGTCCTGGAGAGCATGCAGAGCACTGGGGAAAAGCAGGCAGAGTATTCCCTGCTAGCACCTTCTCTGTGCCTGGGAAGCAGAAGTGTTCACATTGCTTCGCAGAATCGCTTTTGTGCAGAAAACACTAACACTTGTTCAGAATGAAAGAAAGCACAGAGCCCCAGATTTGCTGTTGTCCTGGAGAGCTTGCACAGCCATGGGGAAAGGCAGGCAGAGAATTCCCTGCTAGCACCTTCTCTGTGCATATTCAAATTGCTTCGCAGAATCGCTTTTGTGCAGAAAACAGTAACACTTGTTCAGAACGAAAGAAAGCACAGAGCCCCAGACTTTATGTTGTCCTGGAGAGCTTGCAGAGCCCTGGGGAAAGGCAGGCATAGAATTCCCTGCTAGCACCTTCTCTGTGCCTGGGAAGCAGAAGTGTTCACATTGCTTCGCAGAATCGCTTTTGTGCAGAAAACAGTAACACTTGTTCAGAACGAAAGAAAGCACAGAGAACCAGATTTGTTGTTGTCCTGGAGAGCTTGCAGAGCACTGGGGAAAGGCAGGCAGAGAATTCCCTGCTAGCACCTTCTCTGTGCCTGGGAAGCAGAAGTGTTCACATTGCTTCGCAGAATCGCTTTTGTGCAGAAAACAGTAACACTTGTTCAGAACGAAAGAAAGCACAGAGCCCCAGACTTTATGTTGTCCTGGAGAGCTTGCAGAGCCCTGGGGAAAGGCAGGCAGAGCATTCCCTGCTAGCACCTTCTCTGTGCCTGGGAAGCAGAAGTGTTCACATTGCTGTGCAGAATCACTTTTGTGCAGAAAACAGTAACACGTGTTCACAACGAAAGAAAGCACAGAGCCCCAGACTTTATGTTGTCCTGGAGAGCTTGCAGAGCCCTGGGGAAAGGCAGGCAGAGCATTCCCTGCTAGCACCTTCTCTGTGCCTGGGAAGCAGAAGTGTTCACATTGCTGTGCAGAATCACTTTTGTGCAGAAAACAGTAACACGTGTTCACAACGAAAGAAAGCACAGACCCCCAGACTTTATGTTGTCCTGGAGAGCTTGCAGAGCACTGGGGAAAGGCAGGCAGAGAATTCCCTGCTAGCACCTTCTCTGTGCCTGTTCACATTGCTTCGCAGAATCGCTTTTGTGCAGAAAACACTAACACTTGTTCAGAACGAAAGAAAGCACAGAGCCCCAGATTTGCTGTTGTCCTGGAGAGCTTGCAGAGCACTGGGGAAAGGCAGGCAGAGAATTCCCTGCTAGCACCTTCTCTGTGCCTGGGAAGCAGAAGTGTTCACATTGCTTCGCAGAATCGCTTTTGTGCAGAAAACACTAACACTTGTTCAGAACGAAAGAAAGCACAAAGACCCAGATTTCTTGTTGTCCTGGAGAGCTTGCAGAGCAGTGGGGGAAGGCAGGCAGAGAATTCCCTGATAGCACCTTCTCTGTGCCTGGGAATCAGAAGTGTTCACGTTGCTGCGCAGAATCGATTTTTTCCGGAAAACAGTAACATGTGTTCACAACGAAAGAAAGCACAGAGCCCCAGATTTTATGTTGTCCTGGAGAGCTTGCAGAGCACTGGGGAAAGGCAGGCATAGAATTCCCTGCTAGCACCTTCTCTGTGCCTGGGAAGCAGAAGTGTTCACATTGCTTCGCAGAATCGCTTTTGTGCAGAAAACAGTAACACTTGTTCAGAACGAAAGAAAGCACAGACCCCCAGACTTTATGTTGTCCTGGAGAGCTTGCAGAGCACTGGGGAAAGGCAGGCAGAGAATTCCCTGCTAGCACCTTCTCTGTGCCTGTTCACATTGCTTCGCAGAATCGCTTTTGTGCAGAAAACACTAACACTTGTTCAGAACGAAAGAAAGCACAGAGCCCCAGATTTGCTGTTGTCCTGGAGAGCTTGCAGAGCACTGGGGAAAGGCAGGCAGAGAATTCCCTGCTAGCACCTTCTCTGTGCCTGGGAAGCAGAAGTGTTCACATTGCTTCGCAGAATCGCTTTTGTGCAGAAAACAGTAACACTTGTTCACAACGAAAGAAAGCACAGAGCCCCAGATTTTATGTTGTCCTGGAGAGCTTGCAGAGCACTGGGGAAAGGCAGGCAGAGAATTCCCTGATAGCACCTTCTCTGTGCCTGGGAAGCAGAAGTGTTCACGTTGCTGCGCAGAATCGATTTTTTTCAGAAAACAGTAACACGTGTTCACAACGAAAGAAAGCACTGAGACCCAGATTTGTTGTTGTCCTGGAGAGCTTGCAGAGCACTGGGGAAAGGCAGGCATAGAATTCCCTGCTAGCACCTTCTCTGTGCCTGGGAAGCAGAAGTGTTCACATTGCTTCGCAGAATTGCTTTTGTGCAGAAAACACTAAAACTTGTTCAGAACGAAAGAAAGCACAGAGCCCCAGATTTGCTGTTGTCCTGGAGAGCTTGCAGAGCACTGGGGAAAGGCAGGCAGAGAATTCCCTGCTAGCACCTTCTCTGTGCCTGGGAAGCAGAAGTGTTCACATTGCTTCGCAGAATCGCTTTTGTGCAGAAAACAGTAACACTTGTTCAGAACGAAAGAAAGCACAGAGCCCCAGATTTTATGTTGTCCTGGAGAGCTTGCAGAGCACTGGGGAAAGGCAGGCAGAGAATTCCCTGCTAGCACCTTCTCTGTGCCTGTTCACATTGCTTCGCAGAATCGCTTTTGTGCAGAAAACAGTAACACTTGGTCACAACGAAAGAAAGCACAGAGCCCCAGACTTTATGTTGTCCTGGAGAGCTTGCAGAGCACTGGGGAAAGGCAGGCAGAGAATTCCCTGCTAGCACCTTCTCTGTGCCTGTTCACATTGCTTCGCAGAATCGCTTTTGTGCAGAAAACAGTAACACTTGTTCAGAACGAAAGAAAGCACAGAGCCCCAGATTTGCTGTTGTCCTGGAGAGCTTGCAGAGCACTGGGGAAAGGCAGGCAGAGAATTCCCTGCTAGCACCTTCTCTGTGCCTGTTCACATTGCTTCGCAGAATCGCTTTTGTGCAGAAAACACTAACACTTGTTCAGAACGAAAGAAAGCACCGAGCTCCAGATTTGCTGTTGTCCTGGAGAGCTTGCAGAGCCCTGGGGAAAGGCAGGCAGAGAATTCCCTGCTAGCACCTTCTCTGTGCCTGGGAAGCAGAAGTGTTCACATTGCTTCGCAGAATCGCTTTTGTGCAGAAAACAGTAACACTTGTTCACAACGAAAGAAAGCACAAAGCCCCAGACTTTATGTTGTCCTGGAGAGCTTGCAGAGCACTGGGGAAAGGCAGGCAGAGAATTCCCTGCTAGCACCTTCTCTGTGCCTGGGAAGCAGAAGTGTTCACATTGCTTCGCAGAATCGCTTTTGTGCAGAAAACAGTAACACTTGTTCAGAACGAAAGAAAGCACAGAGCCCCAGATTTTATGTTGTCCTGGAGAGCTTGCAGAGCACTGGGGAAAGGCAGGCATAGAATTCCCTGCTAGCACCTTCTCTGTGCCTGGGAAGCAGAAGTGTTCACATTGCTTCGCAGAATCGCTTTTGTGCAGAAAACAGTAACACTTGTTCAGAACGAAAGAAAGCACAGAGCCCCAGATTTGCTGTTGTCCTGGAGAGCTTGCAGAGCCCTGGGGAAAGGCAGGCATAGAATTCCCTGCTAGCACCTTCTCTGTGCCTGGGAAGCAGAAGTGTTCACATTGCTTCGCAGAATCGCTTTTGTGCAGAAAACAGTAACACTTGTTCAGAACGAAAGAAAGCACAGAGCCCCAGATTTTATGTTGTCCTGGAGAGCTTGCAGAGCACTGGGGAAAGGCAGGCAGAGAATTCCCTGCTAGCACCTTCTCTGTGCCTGGGAAGCAGAAGTGTTCACATTGCTTCGCAGAATCGCTTTTGTGCAGAAAACAGTAACACTTGTTCAGAACGAAAGAAAGCACAGAGCCCCAGACTTTATGTTGTCCTGGAGAGCTTGCAGAGCCCTGGGGAAAGGCAGGCAGAGCATTCCCTGCTAGCACCTTCTCTGTGCCTGGGAAGCAGAAGTGTTCACATTGCTGTGCAGAATCACTTTTGTGCAGAAAACAGTAACACGTGTTCACAACGAAAGAAAGCACAGAGCCCCAGACTTTATGTTGTCCTGGAGAGCTTGCAGAGCCCTGGGGAAAGGCAGGCAGAGCATTCCCTGCTAGCACCTTCTCTGTGCCTGGGAAGCAGAAGTGTTCACATTGCTGTGCAGAATCACTTTTGTGCAGAAAACAGTAACACGTGTTCACAACGAAAGAAAGCACAGACCCCCAGACTTTATGTTGTCCTGGAGAGCTTGCAGAGCACTGGGGAAAGGCAGGCAGAGAATTCCCTGCTAGCACCTTCTCTGTGCCTGTTCACATTGCTTCGCAGAATCGCTTTTGTGCAGAAAACACTAACACTTGTTCAGAACGAAAGAAAGCACAGAGCCCCAGATTTGCTGTTGTCCTGGAGAGCTTGCAGAGCACTGGGGAAAGGCAGGCAGAGAATTCCCTGCTAGCACCTTCTCTGTGCCTGGGAAGCAGAAGTGTTCACATTGCTTCGCAGAATCGCTTTTGTGCAGAAAACAGTAACACTTGTTCACAACGAAAGAAAGCACAGAGCCCCAGATTTTATGTTGTCCTGGAGAGCTTGCAGAGCACTGGGGAAAGGCAGGCAGAGAATTCCCTGATAGCACCTTCTCTGTGCCTGGGAAGCAGAAGTGTTCACGTTGCTGCGCAGAATCGATTTTTTTCAGAAAACAGTAACACGTGTTCACAACGAAAGAAAGGACTGAGACCCAGATTTGTTGTTGTCCTGGAGAGCTTGCAGAGCACTGGGGAAAGGCAGGCATAGAATTCCCTGCTAGCACCTTCTCTGTGCCTGGGAAGCAGAAGTGTTCACATTGCTTCGCAGAATTGCTTTTGTGCAGAAAACACTAAAACTTGTTCAGAACGAAAGAAAGCACAGAGCCCCAGATTTGCTGTTGTCCTGGAGAGCTTGCAGAGCACTGGGGAAAGGCAGGCAGAGAATTCCCTGCTAGCACCTTCTCTGTGCCTGGGAAGCAGAAGTGTTCACATTGCTTCGCAGAATCGCTTTTGTGCAGAAAACAGTAACACTTGTTCAGAACGAAAGAAAGCACAGAGCCCCAGATTTTATGTTGTCCTGGAGAGCTTGCAGAGCACTGGGGAAAGGCAGGCAGAGAATTCCCTGCTAGCACCTTCTCTGTGCCTGTTCACATTGCTTCGCAGAATCGCTTTTGTGCAGAAAACAGTAACACTTGTTCACAACGAAAGAAAGCACAGAGCCCCAGACTTTATGTTGTCCTGGAGAGCTTGCAGAGCACTGGGGAAAGGCAGGCAGAGAATTCCCTGCTAGCACCTTCTCTGTGCCTGTTCACATTGCTTCGCAGAATCGCTTTTGTGCAGAAAACAGTAACACTTGTTCAGAACGAAAGAAAGCACAGAGCCCCAGATTTGCTGTTGTCCTGGAGAGCTTGCAGAGCACTGGGGAAAGGCAGGCAGAGAATTCCCTGCTAGCACCTTCTCTGTGCCTGTTCACATTGCTTCGCAGAATCGCTTTTGTGCAGAAAACACTAACACTTGTTCAGAACGAAAGAAAGCACCGAGCTCCAGATTTTTTGTTGTCCTGGAGAGCTTGCAGAGCCCTGGGGAAAGGCAGGCAGAGAATTCCCTGCTAGCACCTTCTCTGTGCCTGGGAAGCAGAAGTGTTCACATTGCTTCGCAGAATCGCTTTTGTGCAGAAAACAGTAACACTTGTTCACAACGAAAGAAAGCACAAAGCCCCAGACTTTATGTTGTCCTGGAGAGCTTGCAGAGCACTGGGGAAAGGCAGGCAGAGAATTCCCTGCTAGCACCTTCTCTGTGCCTGTTCACATTGCTTCGCAGAATCGCTTTTGTGCAGAAAACAGTAACACTTGTTCACAACGAAAGAAAGCACAGAGCCCCAGACTTTATGTTGTCCTGGAGAGCTTGCAGAGCACTGGGGAAAGGCAGGCAGAGAATTCCCTGCTAGCACCTTCTCTGTGCCTGTTCACATTGCTTCGCAGAATCGCTTTTGTGCAGAAAACACTAAAACTTGTTCAGAACGAAAGAAAGCACAGAGCCCCAGATTTGCTGTTGTCCTGGAGAGCTTGCAGAGCACTGGGGAAAGGCAGGCGTAGAATTCCCTGCTAGCACCTTCTCTGTGCCTGGGAAGCAGAAGTGTTCACATTGCTTCGCAGAATCGCTTTTGTGCAGAAAACACTAAAACTTGTTCAGAACGAAAGAAAGCACAGAGCCCCAGATTTGCTGTTGTCCTGGAGAGCTTGCAGAGCACTGGGGAAAGGCAGGCAGAGAATTCCCTGCTAGCACCTTCTCTGTGCCTGGGAAGCAGAAGTGTTCACATTGCTTCGCAGAATCGCTTTTGTGCAGAAAACAGTAACACTTGTTCAGAACGAAAGAAAGCACAGAGCCCCAGATTTTATGTTGTCCTGGAGAGCTTGCAGAGCACTGGGGAAAGGCAGGCATAGAATTCCCTGCTAGCACCTTCTCTGTGCCTGGGAAGCAGAAGTGTTCACATTGCTTCGCAGAATCGCTTTTGTGCAGAAAACAGTAACACTTGTTCAGAACGAAAGAAAGCACAGAGCCCCAGATTTGCTGTTGTCCTGGAGAGCTTGCAGAGCACTGGGGAAAGGCAGGCAGAGAATTCCCTGCTAGCACCTTCTCTGTGCCTGGGAAGCAGAAGTGTTCACATTGCTTCGCAGAATCGCTTTTGTGCAGAAAACAGTAACACTTGTTCAGAACGAAAGAAAGCACAGAGCCCCAGACTTTATGTTGTCCTGGAGAGCTTGCAGAGCCCTGGGGAAAGGCAGGCAGAGCATTCCCTGCTAGCACCTTCTCTGTGCCTGGGAAGCAGAAGTGTTCACATTGCTTCGCAGAATCACTTTTGTGCAGAAAACAGTAACACGTGTTCACAACGAAAGAAAGCACAGACCCCCAGACTTTATGTTGTCCTGGAGAGCTTGCAGAGCACTGGGGAAAGGCAGGCAGAGAATTCCCTGCTAGCACCTTCTCTGTGCCTGTTCACATTGCTTCGCAGAATCGCTTTTGTGCAGAAAACACTAACACTTGTTCAGAACGAAAGAAAGCACAGAGCCCCAGATTTGCTGTTGTCCTGGAGAGCTTGCAGAGCACTGGGGAAAGGCAGGCAGAGAATTCCCTGCTAGCACCTTCTCTGTGCCTGGGAAGCAGAAGTGTTCACATTGCTTCGCAGAATCGCTTTTGTGCAGAAAACAGTAACACTTGTTCAGAACGAAAGAAAGCACAGAGCCCCAGATTTTATGTTGTCCTGGAGAGCTTGCAGAGCACTGGGGAAAGGCAGGCAGAGAATTCCCTGATAGCACCTTCTCTGTGCCTGGGAAGCAGAAGTGTTCACGTTGCTGCGCAGAATCGATTTTTTTCAGAAAACAGTAACACGTGTTCACAACGAAAGAAAGCACTGAGACCCAGATTTGTTGTTGTCCTGGAGAGCTTGCAGAGCACTGGGGAAAGGCAGGCATAGAATTCCCTGCTAGCACCTTCTCTGTGCCTGGGAAGCCCAAGTGTTCACATTGCTTCGCAGAATTGCTTTTGTGCAGAAAACACTAAAACTTGTTCAGAACGAAAGAAAGCACAGAGCCCCAGATTTTATGTTGTCCTGGAGAGCTTGCAGAGCACTGGGGAAAGGCAGGCAGAGAATTCCCTGCTAGCACCTTCTCTGTGCCTGGGAAGCAGAAGTGTTCACATTGCTTCGCAGAATCGCTTTTGTGCAGAAAACAGTAACACTTGTTCAGAACGAAAGAAAGCACAGAGCCCCAGATTTTATGTTGTCCTGGAGAGCTTGCAGAGCACTGGGGAAAGGCAGGCAGAGAATTCCCTGCTAGCACCTTCTCTGTGCCTGTTCACATTGCTTCGCAGAATCGCTTTTGTGCAGAAAACAGTAACACTTGTTCACAACGAAAGAAAGCACAGAGCCCCAGACTTTATGTTGTCCTGGAGAGCTTGCAGAGCACTGGGGAAAGGCAGGCAGAGAATTCCCTGCTAGCACCTTCTCTGTGCCTGTTCACATTGCTTCGCAGAATCGCTTTTGTGCAGAAAACAGTAACACTTGTTCAGAACGAAAGAAAGCACAGAGCCCCAGATTTGCTGTTGTCCTGGAGAGCTTGCAGAGCATTGGGGAAAGGCAGGCAGAGAATTCCCTGCTAGCACCTTCTCTGTGCCTGTTCACATTGCTTCGCAGAATCGCTTTTGTGCAGAAAACACTAACACTTGTTCAGAACGAAAGAAAGCACCGAGCTCCAGATTTTATGTTGTCCTGGAGAGCTTGCAGAGCCCTGGGGAAAGGCAGGCAGAGAATTCCCTGCTAGCACCTTCTCTGTGCCTGGGAAGCAGAAGTGTTCACATTGCTTCGCAGAATCGCTTTTGTGCAGAAAACAGTAACACTTGTTCACAACGAAAGAAAGCACAAAGCCCCAGACTTTATGTTGTCCTGGAGAGCTTGCAGAGCACTGGGGAAAGGCAGGCAGAGAATTCCCTGCTAGCACCTTCTCTGTGCCTGTTCACATTGCTTCGCAGAATCGCTTTTGTGCAGAAAACAGTAACACTTGTTCACAACGAAAGAAAGCACAGAGCCCCAGACTTTATGTTGTCCTGGAGAGCTTGCAGAGCACTGGGGAAAGGCAGGCAGAGAATTCCCTGCTAGCACCTTCTCTGTGCCTGTTCACATTGCTTCGCAGAATCGCTTTTGTGCAGAAAACAGTAAGACTTGTTCAGAACGAAAGAAAGCACAGAGACCCAGATTTGCTGTTGTCCTGGAGAGCTTGCAGAGCACTGGGGAAAGGCAGGCAGAGAATTCCCTGCTAGCACCTTCTCTGTGCCTGTTCACATTGCTTCACAGAATCGCTTTTGTGCAGAAAACAGTAACACTTGTTCAGAACGAAAGAAACCACAGAGAACCAGTTTTGTTGTTGTCCTGGAGAGCTTGCAGAGCACTGGGGAAAGGCAGGCAGAGAATTCCCTGCTAGCACCTTCTCTGTGCCTGTTCACATTGCTTCGCAGAATCGCTTTTGTGCAGAAAACAGTAACACTTGTTCACAACGAAAGAAAGCACAGAGCCCCAGACTTTATGTTGTCCTGGAGAGCTTGCAGAGCACTGGGGAAAGGCAGGCAGAGAATTCCCTGCTAGCACCTTCTCTGTGCCTGTTCACATTGCTTCGCAGAATCGCTTTTGTGCAGAAAACAGTAACACTTGTTCAGAACGAAAGAAAGCACAGAGACCCAGATTTGTTGTTGTCCTGGAGAGCTTGCAGAGCACTGGGGAAAGGCAGGCAGAGAATTCCCTACTAGCACCTTCTCTGTGCCTGTTCACATTGCTTCGCAGAATCGCTTTTGTGCAGAAAACAGTAACACTTGTTCAGAACGAAAGAAAGCACAGAGACCCAGATTTGTTGTTGTCCTGGAGAGCTTGCAGAGCACTGGGGAAAGGCAGGCAGAGAATTCCCTGCTAGCACCTTCTCTGTGCCTGTTCACATTGCTTCGCAGAATCGCTTTTGTGCAGAAAACAGTAACACTTGTTCAGAACGAAAGAAAGCATAGAGACCCAGATTTGTTGTTGTCCTGGAGAGCTTGCAGAGCACTAGGGAAAGGCAGGCAGAGAATTCCCTGCTAGCACCTTCTCTGTGCCTGTTCACATAGCTTCGCAGAATCCCTTTTGTGCAGAAAACAGTAACACTTGTTCAGAACGAAAGAAAGCACAGAGCCCCAGATTTGCTGTTGTCCTGGAGAGCTTGCAGAGCACTGGGGAAAGGCAGGCAGAGAATTCCCTGCTAGCACCTTCTCTGTGCCTGTTCACATTGCTTCGCAGAATCGCTTTTGTGCAGAAAACAGTAACACTTGTTCAGAACGAAAGAAACCACAGAGAACCAGATTTGTTGTTGTCCTGGAGAGCTTGCAGAGCACTGGGGAAAGGCAGGCAGAGAATTCCCTGCTAGCACCTCCTCTGTGCCTGTTCACATTGCTTCGCAGAATCGCTTTTGTGCAGAAAACAGTAACACTTGTTCAGAACGAAAGAAAGCACAGAGCCCCAGACTTTATGTTGTCCTGGAGAGCTTGCAGAGCACTGGGGAAAAGCAGGCAGAGTATTCCCTGCTAGCACCTTCTCTGTGCCTGGGAAGCAGAAGTGTTCACGTTGCTGCGCAGAATCGATTTTTTTCAGAAAACAGTAACACGTGTTCACAACGAAAGAAAGCACTGAGACCCAGATTTGTTGTTGTCCTGGAGAGCTTGCAGAGCACTGGGGAAAGGCAGGCATAGAATTCCCTGCTAGCACCTTCTCTGTGCCTGGGAAGCCCAAGTGTTCACATTGCTTCGCAGAATTGCTTTTGTGCAGAAAACACTAAAACTTGTTCAGAACGAAAGAAAGCACAGAGCCCCAGATTTTATGTTGTCCTGGAGAGCTTGCAGAGCACTGGGGAAAGGCAGGCAGAGAATTCCCTGCTAGCACCTTCTCTGTGCCTGGGAAGCAGAAGTGTTCACATTGCTTCGCAGAATCGCTTTTGTGCAGAAAACAGTAACACTTGTTCAGAACGAAAGAAAGCACAGAGCCCCAGATTTTATGTTGTCCTGGAGAGCTTGCAGAGCACTGGGGAAAGGCAGGCAGAGAATTCCCTGCTAGCACCTTCTCTGTGCCTGTTCACATTGCTTCGCAGAATCGCTTTTGTGCAGAAAACAGTAACACTTGTTCACAACGAAAGAAAGCACAGAGCCCCAGACTTTATGTTGTCCTGGAGAGCTTGCAGAGCACTGGGGAAAGGCAGGCAGAGAATTCCCTGCTAGCACCTTCTCTGTGCCTGTTCACATTGCTTCGCAGAATCGCTTTTGTGCAGAAAACAGTAACACTTGTTCACAACGAAAGAAAGCACAGAGCCCCAGACTTTATGTTGTCCTGGAGAGCTTGCAGAGCACTGGGGAAAGGCAGGCAGAGAATTCCCTGCTAGCACCTTCTCTGTGCCTGTTCACATTGCTTCGCAGAATCGCTTTTGTGCAGAAAACAGTAACACTTGTTCAGAACGAAAGAAAGCACAGAGCCCCAGATTTGCTGTTGTCCTGGAGAGCTTGCAGAGCATTGGGGAAAGGCAGGCAGAGAATTCCCTGCTAGCACCTTCTCTGTGCCTGTTCACATTGCTTCGCAGAATCGCTTTTGTGCAGAAAACACTAACACTTGTTCAGAACGAAAGAAAGCACCGAGCTCCAGATTTTATGTTGTCCTGGAGAGCTTGCAGAGCCCTGGGGAAAGGCAGGCAGAGAATTCCCTGCTAGCACCTTCTCTGTGCCTGGGAAGCAGAAGTGTTCACATTGCTTCGCAGAATCGCTTTTGTGCAGAAAACAGTAACACTTGTTCACAACGAAAGAAAGCACAAAGCCCCAGACTTTATGTTGTCCTGGAGAGCTTGCAGAGCACTGGGGAAAGGCAGGCAGAGAATTCCCTGCTAGCACCTTCTCTGTGCCTGTTCACATTGCTTCGCAGAATCGCTTTTGTGCAGAAAACAGTAACACTTGTTCACAACGAAAGAAAGCACAGAGCCCCAGACTTTATGTTGTCCTGGAGAGCTTGCAGAGCACTGGGGAAAGGCAGGCAGAGAATTCCCTGCTAGCACCTTCTCTGTGCCTGTTCACATTGCTTCGCAGAATCGCTTTTGTGCAGAAAACAGTAAGACTTGTTCAGAACGAAAGAAAGCACAGAGACCCAGATTTGCTGTTGTCCTGGAGAGCTTGCAGAGCACTGGGGAAAGGCAGGCAGAGAATTCCCTGCTAGCACCTTCTCTGTGCCTGTTCACATTGCTTCACAGAATCGCTTTTGTGCAGAAAACAGTAACACTTGTTCAGAACGAAAGAAACCACAGAGAACCAGTTTTGTTGTTGTCCTGGAGAGCTTGCAGAGCACTGGGGAAAGGCAGGCAGAGAATTCCCTGCTAGCACCTTCTCTGTGCCTGTTCACATTGCTTCGCAGAATCGCTTTTGTGCAGAAAACAGTAACACTTGTTCACAACGAAAGAAAGCACAGAGCCCCAGACTTTATGTTGTCCTGGAGAGCTTGCAGAGCACTGGGGAAAGGCAGGCAGAGAATTCCCTGCTAGCACCTTCTCTGTGCCTGTTCACATTGCTTCGCAGAATCGCTTTTGTGCAGAAAACAGTAACACTTGTTCAGAACGAAAGAAAGCACAGAGACCCAGATTTGTTGTTGTCCTGGAGAGCTTGCAGAGCACTGGGGAAAGGCAGGCAGAGAATTCCCTACTAGCACCTTCTCTGTGCCTGTTCACATTGCTTCGCAGAATCGCTTTTGTGCAGAAAACAGTAACACTTGTTCAGAACGAAAGAAAGCACAGAGACCCAGATTTGTTGTTGTCCTGGAGAGCTTGCAGAGCACTGGGGAAAGGCAGGCAGAGAATTCCCTGCTAGCACCTTCTCTGTGCCTGTTCACATTGCTTCGCAGAATCGCTTTTGTGCAGAAAACAGTAACACTTGTTCAGAACGAAAGAAAGCATAGAGACCCAGATTTGTTGTTGTCCTGGAGAGCTTGCAGAGCACTAGGGAAAGGCAGGCAGAGAATTCCCTGCTAGCACCTTCTCTGTGCCTGTTCACATTGCTTCGCAGAATCGCTTTTGTGCAGAAAACAGTAACACTTGTTCAGAACGAAAGAAAGCACAGAGCCCCAGATTTGCTGTTGTCCTGGAGAGCTTGCAGAGCACTGGGGAAAGGCAGGCAGAGAATTCCCTGCTAGCACCTTCTCTGTGCCTGTTCACATTGCTTCGCAGAATCGCTTTTGTGCAGAAAACAGTAACACTTGTTCAGAACGAAAGAAACCACAGAGAACCAGATTTGTTGTTGTCCTGGAGAGCTTGCAGAGCACTGGGGAAAGGCAGGCAGAGAATTCCCTGCTAGCACCTCCTCTGTGCCTGTTCACATTGCTTCGCAGAATCGCTTTTGTGCAGAAAACAGTAACACTTGTTCAGAACGAAAGAAAGCACAGAGCCCCAGACTTTATGTTGTCCTGGAGAGCTTGCAGAGCACTGGGGAAAAGCAGGCAGAGTATTCCCTGCTAGCACCTTCTCTGTGCCTGGGAAGCAGAAGTGTTCACGTTGCTGCGCAGAATCGATTTTTTTCAGAAAACAGTAACACGTGTTCACAACGAAAGAAAGCACTGAGACCCAGATTTGTTGTTGTCCTGGAGAGCTTGCAGAGCACTGGGGAAAGGCAGGCATAGAATTCCCTGCTAGCACCTTCTCTGTGCCTGGGAAGCCCAAGTGTTCACATTGCTTCGCAGAATTGCTTTTGTGCAGAAAACACTAAAACTTGTTCAGAACGAAAGAAAGCACAGAGCCCCAGATTTTATGTTGTCCTGGAGAGCTTGCAGAGCACTGGGGAAAGGCAGGCAGAGAATTCCCTGCTAGCACCTTCTCTGTGCCTGGGAAGCAGAAGTGTTCACATTGCTTCGCAGAATCGCTTTTGTGCAGAAAACAGTAACACTTGTTCAGAACGAAAGAAAGCACAGAGCCCCAGATTTTATGTTGTCCTGGAGAGCTTGCAGAGCACTGGGGAAAGGCAGGCAGAGAATTCCCTGCTAGCACCTTCTCTGTGCCTGTTCACATTGCTTCGCAGAATCGCTTTTGTGCAGAAAACAGTAACACTTGTTCACAACGAAAGAAAGCACAGAGCCCCAGACTTTATGTTGTCCTGGAGAGCTTGCAGAGCACTGGGGAAAGGCAGGCAGAGAATTCCCTGCTAGCACCTTCTCTGTGCCTGTTCACATTGCTTCGCAGAATCGCTTTTGTGCAGAAAACAGTAACACTTGTTCAGAACGAAAGAAAGCACAGAGCCCCAGATTTGCTGTTGTCCTGGAGAGCTTGCAGAGCATTGGGGAAAGGCAGGCAGAGAATTCCCTGCTAGCACCTTCTCTGTGCCTGTTCACATTGCTTCGCAGAATCGCTTTTGTGCAGAAAACACTAACACTTGTTCAGAACGAAAGAAAGCACCGAGCTCCAGATTTTATGTTGTCCTGGAGAGCTTGCAGAGCCCTGGGGAAAGGCAGGCAGAGAATTCCCTGCTAGCACCTTCTCTGTGCCTGGGAAGCAGAAGTGTTCACATTGCTTCGCAGAATCGCTTTTGTGCAGAAAACAGTAACACTTGTTCACAACGAAAGAAAGCACAAAGCCCCAGACTTTATGTTGTCCTGGAGAGCTTGCAGAGCACTGGGGAAAGGCAGGCAGAGAATTCCCTGCTAGCACCTTCTCTGTGCCTGTTCACATTGCTTCGCAGAATCGCTTTTGTGCAGAAAACAGTAACACTTGTTCACAACGAAAGAAAGCACAGAGCCCCAGACTTTATGTTGTCCTGGAGAGCTTGCAGAGCACTGGGGAAAGGCAGGCAGAGAATTCCCTGCTAGCACCTTCTCTGTGCCTGTTCACATTGCTTCGCAGAATCGCTTTTGTGCAGAAAACAGTAAGACTTGTTCAGAACGAAAGAAAGCACAGAGACCCAGATTTGCTGTTGTCCTGGAGAGCTTGCAGAGCACTGGGGAAAGGCAGGCAGAGAATTCCCTGCTAGCACCTTCTCTGTGCCTGTTCACATTGCTTCACAGAATCGCTTTTGTGCAGAAAACAGTAACACTTGTTCAGAACGAAAGAAACCACAGAGAACCAGTTTTGTTGTTGTCCTGGAGAGCTTGCAGAGCACTGGGGAAAGGCAGGCAGAGAATTCCCTGCTAGCACCTTCTCTGTGCCTGTTCACATTGCTTCGCAGAATCGCTTTTGTGCAGAAAACAGTAACACTTGTTCACAACGAAAGAAAGCACAGAGCCCCAGACTTTATGTTGTCCTGGAGAGCTTGCAGAGCACTGGGGAAAGGCAGGCAGAGAATTCCCTGCTAGCACCTTCTCTGTGCCTGTTCACATTGCTTCGCAGAATCGCTTTTGTGCAGAAAACAGTAACACTTGTTCAGAACGAAAGAAAGCACAGAGACCCAGATTTGTTGTTGTCCTGGAGAGCTTGCAGAGCACTGGGGAAAGGCAGGCAGAGAATTCCCTACTAGCACCTTCTCTGTGCCTGTTCACATTGCTTCGCAGAATCGCTTTTGTGCAGAAAACAGTAACACTTGTTCAGAACGAAAGAAAGCACAGAGACCCAGATTTGTTGTTGTCCTGGAGAGCTTGCAGAGCACTGGGGAAAGGCAGGCAGAGAATTCCCTGCTAGCACCTTCTCTGTGCCTGTTCACATTGCTTCGCAGAATCGCTTTTGTGCAGAAAACAGTAACACTTGTTCAGAACGAAAGAAAGCATAGAGACCCAGATTTGTTGTTGTCCTGGAGAGCTTGCAGAGCACTAGGGAAAGGCAGGCAGAGAATTCCCTGCTAGCACCTTCTCTGTGCCTGTTCACATTGCTTCGCAGAATCGCTTTTGTGCAGAAAACAGTAACACTTGTTCAGAACGAAAGAAAGCACAGAGCCCCAGATTTGCTGTTGTCCTGGAGAGCTTGCAGAGCACTGGGGAAAGGCAGGCAGAGAATTCCCTGCTAGCACCTTCTCTGTGCCTGTTCACATTGCTTCGCAGAATCGCTTTTGTGCAGAAAACAGTAACACTTGTTCAGAACGAAAGAAACCACAGAGAACCAGATTTGTTGTTGTCCTGGAGAGCTTGCAGAGCACTGGGGAAAGGCAGGCAGAGAATTCCCTGCTAGCACCTCCTCTGTGCCTGTTCACATTGCTTCGCAGAATCGCTTTTGTGCAGAAAACAGTAACACTTGTTCAGAACGAAAGAAAGCACAGAGCCCCAGACTTTATGTTGTCCTGGAGAGCTTGCAGAGCACTGGGGAAAAGCAGGCAGAGTATTCCCTGCTAGCACCTTCTCTGTGCCTGGGAAGCAGAAGTGTTCACATTGCTTCGCAGAATCGCTTTTGTGCAGAAAACAGTAACACTTGTTCAGAATGAAAGAAAGCACAGAGCCCCAGATTTGCTGTTGTCCTGGAGAGCTTGCACAGCCATGGGGAAAGGCAGGCAGAGAATTCCCTGCTAGCACCTTCTCTGTGCATATTCAAATTGCTTCGCAGAATCGCTTTTGTGCAGAAAACAGTAACACTTGTTCAGAACGAAAGAAAGCACAGAGACCCAGATTTGCTGTTGTCCTGGAGAGCTTGCAGAGCACTGGGGAAAGGCAGGCAGAGAATTCCCTGCTAGCACCTTCTCTGTGCCTGTTCACATTGCTTCACAGAATCGCTTTTGTGCAGAAAACAGTAACACTTGTTCAGAACGAAAGAAAGCACAGAGACCCAGATTTGCTGTTGTCCTGGAGAGCTTGCAGAGCACTGGGGAAAGGCAGGCAGAGAATTCCCTGCTAGCACCTTCTCTGTGCCTGTTCACATTGCTTCACAGAATCGCTTTTGTGCAGAAAACAGTAACACTTGTTCAGAACGAAAGAAACCACAGAGAACCAGTTTTGTTGTTGTCCTGGAGAGCTTGCAGAGCACTGGGGAAAGGCAGGCAGAGAATTCCCTGCTAGCACCTTCTCTGTGCCTGTTCACATTGCTTCGCAGAATCGCTTTTGTGCAGAAAACACTAACACTTGTTCAGAACGAAAGAAAGCACAGAGCCCCAGATTTGCTGTTGTCCTGGAGAGCTTGCAGAGCACTGGGGAAAGGCAGGCAGAGAATTCCCTGCTAGCACCTTCTCTGTGCCTGGGAAGCAGAAGTGTTCACATTGCTTCGCAGAATCGCTTTTGTGCAGAAAACAGTAACACTTGTTCAGAACGAAAGAAAGCACAGAGCCCCAGATTTTATGTTGTCCTGGAGAGCTTGCAGAGCACTGGGGAAAGGCAGGCAGAGAATTCCCTGATAGCACCTTCTCTGTGCCTGGGAAGCAGAAGTGTTCACGTTGCTGCGCAGAATCGATTTTTTTCAGAAAACAGTAACACGTGTTCACAACGAAAGAAAGCACTGAGACCCAGATTTGTTGTTGTCCTGGAGAGCTTGCAGAGCACTGGGGAAAGGCAGGCATAGAATTCCCTGCTAGCACCTTCTCTGTGCCTGGGAAGCAGAAGTGTTCACATTGCTTCGCAGAATCGCTTTTGTGCAGAAAACAGTAACACTTGTTCAGAACGAAAGAAACCACAGAGAACCAGATTTGTTGTTGTCCTGGAGAGCTTGCAGAGCACTGGGGAAAGGCAGGCAGAGAATTCCCTGCTAGCACCTTCTCTGTGCCTGTTCACATTGCTTCGCAGAATCGCTTTTGTGCAGAAAACACTAACACTTGTTCAGAACGAAAGAAAGCACAGAGCTCCAGATTTTATGTTGTCCTGGAGAGCTTGCAGAGCCCTGGGGAAAGGCAGGCAGAGAATTCCCTGCTAGCACCTTCTCTGTGCCTGGGAAGCAGAAGTGTTCACATTGCTTCGCGGAATCGCTTTTGTGCAGAAAACAGTAACACTTGTTCACAACGAAAGAAAGCACAGAGCCCCAGATTTTATGTTGTCCTGGAGAGCTTGCAGAGCACTGGGGAAAGGCAGGCAGAGAATTCCCTGATAGCACCTTCTCTGTGCCTGGGAAGCAGAAGTGTTCACGTTGCTGCGCAGAATCGATTTTTTTCAGAAAACAGTAACACGTGTTCACAACGAAAGAAAGCACTGAGACCCAGATTTGTTGTTGTCCTGGAGAGCTTGCAGAGCACTGGGGAAAGGCAGGCATAGAATTCCCTGCTAGCACCTTCTCTGTGCCTGGGAAGCAGAAGTGTTCACATTGCTTCGCAGAATTGCTTTTGTGCAGAAAACACTAAAACTTGTTCAGAACGAAAGAAAGCACAGAGCCCCAGATTTGCTGTTGTCCTGGAGAGCTTGCAGAGCACTGGGGAAAGGCAGGCAGAGAATTCCCTGCTAGCACCTTCTCTGTGCCTGGGAAGCAGAAGTGTTCACATTGCTTCGCAGAATCGCTTTTGTGCAGAAAACAGTAACACTTGTTCAGAACGAAAGAAAGCACAGAGCCCCAGATTTTATGTTGTCCTGGAGAGCTTGCAGAGCACTGGGGAAAGGCAGGCAGAGAATTCCCTGCTAGTACCTTCTCTGTGCCTGTTCACATTGCTTCGCAGAATCGCTTTTGTGCAGAAAACAGTAACACTTGTTCACAACGAAAGAAAGCACAGAGCCCCAGACTTTATGTTGTCCTGGAGAGCTTGCAGAGCACTGGGGAAAGGCAGGCAGAGAATTCCCTGCTAGCACCTTCTCTGTGCCTGTTCACATTGCTTCGCAGAATCGCTTTTGTGCAGAAAACAGTAACACTTGTTCAGAACGAAAGAAAGCACAGAGCCCCAGATTTGCTGTTGTCCTGGAGAGCTTGCAGAGCACTGGGGAAAGGCAGGCAGAGAATTCCCTGCTAGCACCTTCTCTGTGCCTGTTCACATTGCTTCGCAGAATCGCTTTTGTGCAGAAAACACTAACACTTGTTCAGAACGAAAGAAAGCACCGAGCTCCAGATTTTATGTTGTCCTGGAGAGCTTGCAGAGCCCTGGGGAAAGGCAGGCAGAGAATTCCCTGCTAGCACCTTCTCTGTGCCTGGGAAGCAGAAGTGTTCACATTGCTTCGCAGAATCGCTTTTGTGCAGAAAACAGTAACACTTGTTCACAACGAAAGAAAGCACAAAGCCCCAGACTTTATGTTGTCCTGGAGAGCTTGCAGAGCACTGGGGTAAGGCAGGCAGAGAATTCCCTGCTAGCACCTTCTCTGTGCCTGTTCACATTGCTTCGCAGAATCGCTTTTGTGCAGAAAACAGTAACACTTGTTCACAACGAAAGAAAGCACAGAGCCCCAGACTTTATGTTGTCCTGGAGAGCTTGCAGAGCACTGGGGAAAGGCAGGCAGAGAATTCCCTGCTAGCACCTTCTCTGTGCCTGTTCACATTGCTTCGCAGAATCGCTTTTGTGCAGAAAACACTAACACTTGTTCAGAACGAAAGAAAGCACAGAGACCCAGATTTGCTGTTGTCCTGGAGAGCTTGCAGAGCACTGGGGAAAGGCAGGCAGAGAATTCCCTGCTAGCACCTTCTCTGTGCCTGTTCACATTGCTTCACAGAATTGCTTTTGTGCAGAAAACAGTAACACTTGTTCAGAACGAAAGAAACCACAGAGAACCAGTTTTGTTGTTGTCCTGGAGAGCTTGCAGAGCACTGGGGAAAGGCAGGCAGAGAATTCCCTGCTAGCACCTTCTCTGTGCCTGTTCACATTGCTTCGCAGAATCGCTTTTGTGCAGAAAACAGTAACACTTGTTCACAACGAAAGAAAGCACAGAGCCCCAGACTTTATGTTGTCCTGGAGAGCTTGCAGAGCACTGGGGAAAGGCAGGCAGAGAATTCCCTGCTAGCACCTTCTCTGTGCCTGTTCACATTGCTTCGCAGAATCGCTTTTGTGCAGAAAACAGTAACACTTGTTCAGAACGAAAGAAAGCACAGAGACCCAGATTTGTTGTTGTCCTGGAGAGCTTGCAGAGCACTGGGGAAAGGCAGGCAGAGAATTCCCTACTAGCACCTTCTCTGTGCCTGTTCACATTGCTTCGCAGAATCGCTTTTGTGCAGAAAACAGTAACACTTGTTCAGAACGAAAGAAAGCACAGAGACCCAGATTTGTTGTTGTCCTGGAGAGCTTGCAGAGCACTGGGGAAAGGCAGGCAGAGAATTCCCTGCTAGCACCTTCTCTGTGCCTGTTCACATTGCTTCGCAGAATCGCTTTTGTGCAGAAAACAGTAACACTTGTTCAGAACGAAAGAAAGCACAGAGACCCAGATTTGTTGTTGTCCTGGAGAGCTTGCAGAGCACTAGGGAAAGGCAGGCAGAGAATTCCCTGCTAGCACCTTCTCTGTGCCTGTTCACATTGCTTCGCAGAATCGCTTTTGTGCAGAAAACAGTAACACTTGTTCAGAACGAAAGAAAGCACAGAGCCCCAGATTTGCTGTTGTCCTGGAGAGCTTGCAGAGCACTGGGGAAAGGCAGGCAGAGAATTCCCTGCTAGCACCTTCTCTGTGCCTGTTCACATTGCTTCGCAGAATCGCTTTTGTGCAGAAAACAGTAACACTTGTTCAGAACGAAAGAAACCACAGAGACCCAGATTTGTTGTTGTCCTGGAGAGCTTGCAGAGCACTGGGGAAAGGCAGGCAGAGAATTCCCTGCTAGCACCTCCTCTGTGCCTGTTCACATTGCTTCGCAGAATCGCTTTTGTGCAGAAAACAGTAACACTTGTTCAGAACGAAAGAAAGCACAGAGCCCCAGACTTTATGTTGTCCTGGAGAGCTTGCAGAGCACTGGGGAAAAGCAGGCAGAGTATTCCCTGCTAGCACCTTCTCTGTGCCTGGGAAGCAGAAGTGTTCACATTGCTTCGCAGAATCGCTTTTGTGCAGAAAACAGTAACACTTGTTCAGAATGAAAGAAAGCACAGAGCCCCAGATTTGCTGTTGTCCTGGAGAGCTTGCACAGCCATGGGGAAAGGCAGGCAGAGAATTCCCTGCTAGCACCTTCTCTGTGCATATTCAAATTGCTTCGCAGAATCGCTTTTGTGCAGAAAACAGTAACACTTGTTCAGAACGAAACAAAGCACAGAGACCCAGATTTGCTGTTGTCCTGGAGAGCTTGCAGAGCACTGGGGAAAGGCAGGCAGAGAATTCCCTGCTAGCACCTTCTCTGTGCCTGTTCACATTGCTTCACAGAATCGCTTTTGTGCAGAAAACAGTAACACTTGTTCAGAACGAAAGAAAGCACAGAGACCCAGATTTGCTGTTGTCCTGGAGAGCTTGCAGAGCACTGGGGAAAGGCAGGCAGAGAATTCCCTGCTAGCACCTTCTCTGTGCCTGTTCACATTGCTTCACAGAATCGCTTTTGTGCAGAAAACAGTAACACTTGTTCAGAACGAAAGAAACCACAGAGAACCAGTTTTGTTGTTGTCCTGGAGAGCTTGCAGAGCACTGGGGAAAGGCAGGCAGAGAATTCCCTGCTAGCACCTTCTCTGTGCCTGTTCACATTGCTTCGCAGAATCGCTTTTGTGCAGAAAACAGTAACACTTGTTCAGAACGAAAGAAAGCACAGAGCCCCAGATTTGCTGTTGTCCTGGAGAGCTTGCAGAGCACTGGGGAAAGGCAGGCAGAGAATTCCCTGCTAGCACCTTCTCTGTGCCTGTTCACATTGCTTCGCAGAATCGCTTTTGTGCAGAAAACAGTAACACTTGTTCAGAACGAAAGAAAGCACAGAGACCCAGATTTGTTGTTGTCCTGGAGAGCTTGCAGAGCACTGGGGAAAGGCAGGCAGAGAATTCCCTACTAGCACCTTCTCTGTGCCTGTTCACATTGCTTCGCAGAATCGCTTTTGTGCAGAAAACAGTAACACTTGTTCAGAACGAAAGAAAGCACAGAGACCCAGATTTGTTGTTGTCCTGGAGAGCTTGCAGAGCACTGGGGAAAGGCAGGCAGAGAATTCCCTGCTAGCACCTTCTCTGTGCCTGTTCACATTGCTTCGCAGAATCGTTTTTGTGCAGAAAACAGTAACACTTGTTCAGAACGAAAGAAAGCACAGAGACCCAGATTTGTTGTTGTCCTGGAGAGCTTGCAGAGCACTAGGGAAAGGCAGGCAGAGAATTCCCTGCTAGCACCTTCTCTGTGCCTGTTCACATTGCTTCGCAGAATCGCTTTTGTGCAGAAAACAGTAACACTTGTTCAGAACGAAACAAAGCACAGAGACCCAGATTTGCTGTTGTCCTGGAGAGCTTGCAGAGCACTGGGGAAAGGCAGGCAGAGAATTCCCTGCTAGCACCTTCTCTGTGCCTGTTCACATTGCTTCACAGAATCGCTTTTGTGCAGAAAACAGTAACACTTGTTCAGAACGAAAGAAAGCACAGAGACCCAGATTTGCTGTTGTCCTGGAGAGCTTGCAGAGCACTGGGGAAAGGCAGGCAGAGAATTCCCTGCTAGCACCTTCTCTGTGCCTGTTCACATTGCTTCACAGAATCGCTTTTGTGCAGAAAACAGTAACACTTGTTCAGAACGAAAGAAACCACAGAGAACCAGTTTTGTTGTTGTCCTGGAGAGCTTGCAGAGCACTGGGGAAAGGCAGGCAGAGAATTCCCTGCTAGCACCTTCTCTGTGCCTGTTCACATTGCTTCGCAGAATCGCTTTTGTGCAGAAAACAGTAACACTTGTTCAGAACGAAAGAAAGCACAGAGCCCCAGATTTGCTGTTGTCCTGGAGAGCTTGCAGAGCACTGGGGAAAGGCAGGCAGAGAATTCCCTGCTAGCACCTTCTCTGTGCCTGTTCACATTGCTTCGCAGAATCGCTTTTGTGCAGAAAACAGTAACACTTGTTCAGAACGAAAGAAAGCACAGAGACCCAGATTTGTTGTTGTCCTGGAGAGCTTGCAGAGCACTGGGGAAAGGCAGGCAGAGAATTCCCTACTAGCACCTTCTCTGTGCCTGTTCACATTGCTTCGCAGAATCGCTTTTGTGCAGAAAACAGTAACACTTGTTCAGAACGAAAGAAAGCACAGAGACCCAGATTTGTTGTTGTCCTGGAGAGCTTGCAGAGCACTGGGGAAAGGCAGGCAGAGAATTCCCTGCTAGCACCTTCTCTGTGCCTGTTCACATTGCTTCGCAGAATCGTTTTTGTGCAGAAAACAGTAACACTTGTTCAGAACGAAAGAAAGCACAGAGCCCCAGATTTGCTGTTGTCCTGGAGAGCTTGCAGAGCACTGGGGAAAGGCAGGCAGAGAATTCCCTGCTAGCACCTTCTCTGTGCCTGTTCACATTGCTTCGCAGAATCGCTTTTGTGCAGAAAACAGTAACACTTGTTCACAACGAAAGAAAGCACAGAGCCCCAGACTTTATGTTGTCCTGGAGAGCTTGCAGAGCACTGGGGAAAGGCAGGCAGAGAATTCCCTACTAGCACCTTCTCTGTGCCTGTTCACATTGCTTCGCAGAATCGCTTTTGTGCAGAAAACAGTAACACTTGTTCAGAACGAAAGAAAGCACAGAGACCCAGATTTGTTGTTGTCCTGGAGAGCTTGCAGAGCACTAGGGAAAGGCAGGCAGAGAATTCCCTGCTAGCACCTTCTCTGTGCCTGTTCACATTGCTTCGCAGAATCGCTTTTGTGCAGAAAACAGTAACACTTGTTCAGAACGAAAGAAAGCACAGAGCCCCAGATTTGCTGTTGTCCTGGAGAGCTTGCAGAGCACTGGGGAAAGGCAGGCAGAGAATTCCCTGCTAGCACCTTCTCTGTGCCTGTTCACATTGCTTCGCAGAATCGCTTTTGTGCAGAAAACAGTAACACTTGTTCAGAACGAAAGAAACCACAGAGAACCAGATTTGTTGTTGTCCTGGAGAGCTTGCAGAGCACTGGGGAAAGGCAGGCAGAGAATTCCCTGCTAGCACCTCCTCTGTGCCTGTTCACATTGCTTCGCAGAATCGCTTTTGTGCAGAAAACAGTAACACTTGTTCAGAACGAAAGAAAGCACAGAGCCCCAGACTTTATGTTGTCCTGGAGAGCTTGCAGAGCACTGGGGAAAAGCAGGCAGAGTATTCCCTGCTAGCACCTTCTCTGTGCCTGGGAAGCAGAAGTGTTCACATTGCTTCGCAGAATCGCTTTTGTGCAGAAAACAGTAACACTTGTTCAGAATGAAAGAAAGCACAGAGCCCCAGATTTGCTGTTGTCCTGGAGAGCTTGCACAGCCATGGGGAAAGGCAGGCAGAGAATTCCCTGCTAGCACCTTCTCTGTGCATATTCAAATTGCTTCGCAGAATCGCTTTTGTGCAGAAAACAGTAACTCTTGTTCAGAACGAAACAAAGCACAGAGACCCAGATTTGCTGTTGTCCTGGAGAGCTTGCAGAGCACTGGGGAAAGGCAGGCAGAGAATTCCCTGCTAGCACCTTCTCTGTGCCTGTTCACATTGCTTCACAGAATCGCTTTTGTGCAGAAAACAGTAACACTTGTTCAGAACGAAAGAAAGCACAGAGACCCAGATTTGTTGTTGTCCTGGAGAGCTTGCAGAGCACTAGGGAAAGGCAGGCAGAGAATTCCCTGCTAGCACCTTCTCTGTGCCTGTTCACATTGCTTCGCAGAATCGCTTTTGTGCAGAAAACAGTAACACTTGTTCAGAACGAAAGAAAGCACAGAGCCCCAGATTTGCTGTTGTCCTGGAGAGCTTGCAGAGCACTGGGGAAAGGCAGGCAGAGAATTCCCTGCTAGCACCTTCTCTGTGCCTGTTCACATTGCTTCGCAGAATCGCTTTTGTGCAGAAAACAGTAACACTTGTTCAGAACGAAAGAAAGCACAGATCCCCAGACTTTATGTTGTCCTGGAGAGCTTGCAGAGCACTGGGGAAAGGCAGGCAGAGAATTCCCTACTAGCACCTTCTCTGTGCCTGTTCACATTGCTTCGCAGAATCGCTTTTGTGCAGAAAACAGTAACACTTGTTCAGAACGAAAGAAAGCACAGAGACCCAGATTTGTTGTTGTCCTGGAGAGCTTGCAGAGCACTGGGGAAAGGCAGGCAGAGAATTCCCTGCTAGCACCTTCTCTGTGCCTGTTCACATTGCTTCGCAGAATCGCTTTTGTGCAGAAAACAGTAACACTTGTTCAGAACGAAAGAAAGCACAGAGACCCAGATTTGTTGTTGTCCTGGAGAGCTTGCAGAGCACTAGGGAAAGGCAGGCAGAGAATTCCCTGCTAGCACCTTCTCTGTGCCTGTTCACATTGCTTCGCAGAATCGCTTTTGTGCAGAAAACAGTAACACTTGTTCAGAACGAAAGAAAGCACAGAGCCCCAGATCTGCTGTTGTCCTGGAGAGCTTGCAGAGCACTGGGGAAAGGCAGGCAGAGAATTCCCTGCTAGCACCTTCTCTGTGCCTGTTCACATTGCTTCGCAGAATCGCTTTTGTGCAGAAAACAGTAACACTTGTTCAGAACGAAAGAAACCACAGAGAACCAGATTTGTTGTTGTCCTGGAGAGCTTGCAGAGCACTGGGGAAAGGCAGGCAGAGAATTCCCTGCTAGCACCTCCTCTGTGCCTGTTCACATTGCTTCGCAGAATCGCTTTTGTGCAGAAAACACTAACACTTGTTCAGAACGAAAGAAAGCACAGAGCCCCAGACTTTATGTTGTCCTGGAGAGCTTGCAGAGCACTGGGGAAAAGCAGGCAGAGTATTCCCTGCTAGCACCTTCTCTGTGCCTGGGAAGCAGAAGTGTTCACATTGCTTCGCAGAATCGCTTTTGTGCAGAAAACACTAAAACTTGTTCAGAACGAAAGAAAGCACAGAGCCCCAGATTTGCTGTTGTCCTGGAGAGCTTGCAGAGCACTGGGGAAAGGCAGGCAGAGAATTCCCTGCTAGCACCTTCTCTGTGCATATTCAAATTGCTTCGCAGAATCGCTTTTGTGCAGAAAACAGTAACACTTGTTCAGAACGAAAGAAAGCACAGAGACCCAGATTTGCTGTTGTCCTGGGGAGCTGCAGAGCAGTGGGGGAAGGCAGGCAGAGAATTCCCTTCTAGCACCTTCTCTGTGCCTGGGAAGCAGAAGTGTTCACATTGCTTCGCAGAATCGCTTTTGTGCAGAAAACAGTAACACTTGTTCACAACGAAAGAAAGCACAGAGCCCCAGACTTTATGTTGTCCTGGAGAGCTTGCAGAGCACTGGGGAAAGGCAGGCAGAGAATTCCCTGCTAGCACCTTCTCTGTGCCTGTTCACATTGCTTCACAGAATCGCTTTTGTGCAGAAAACAGTAACACTTGTTCAGAACGAAAGAAACCACAGAGAACCAGATTTGTTGTTGTCCTGGAGAGCTTGCAGAGCACTGGGGAAAGGCAGGCAGAGAATTCCCTGCTAGCACCTTCTCTGTGCCTGTTCACATTGCTTCGCAGAATCGCTTTTGTGCAGAAAACAGTAACACTTGTTCAGAACGAAAGAAAGCACAGAGACCCAGATTTGTTGTTGTCCTGGAGAGCTTGCAGAGCACTAGGGAAAGGCAGGCAGAGAATTCCCTGCTAGCACCTTCTCTGTGCCTGTTCACATTGCTTCGCAGAATCGCTTTTGTGCAGAAAACAGTAACACTTGTTCAGAACGAAAGAAAGCACAGAGCCCCAGATCTGCTGTTGTCCTGGAGAGCTTGCAGAGCACTGGGGAAAGGCAGGCAGAGAATTCCCTGCTAGCACCTTCTCTGTGCCTGTTCACATTGCTTCGCAGAATCGCTTTTGTGCAGAAAACAGTAACACTTGTTCAGAACGAAAGAAACCACAGAGAACCAGATTTGTTGTTGTCCTGGAGAGCTTGCAGAGCACTGGGGAAAGGCAGGCAGAGAATTCCCTGCTAGCACCTCCTCTGTGCCTGTTCACATTGCTTCGCAGAATCGCTTTTGTGCAGAAAACAGTAACACTTGTTCAGAACGAAAGAAAGCACAGAGCCCCAGACTTTATGTTGTCCTGGAGAGCTTGCAGAGCACTGGGGAAAAGCAGGCAGAGTATTCCCTGCTAGCACCTTCTCTGTGCCTGGGAAGCAGAAGTGTTCACATTGCTTCGCAGAATCGCTTTTGTGCAGAAAACACTAAAACTTGTTCAGAACGAAAGAAAGCACAGAGCCCCAGATTTGCTGTTGTCCTGGAGAGCTTGCAGAGCACTGGGGAAAGGCAGGCAGAGAATTCCCTGCTAGCACCTTCTCTGTGCATATTCAAATTGCTTCGCAGAATCGCTTTTGTGCAGAAAACAGTAACACTTGTTCAGAACGAAAGAAAGCACAGAGACCCAGATTTGCTGTTGTCCTGGGGAGCTGCAGAGCAGTGGGGGAAGGCAGGCAGAGAATTCCCTTCTAGCACCTTCTCTGTGCCTGGGAAGCAGAAGTGTTCACATTGCTTCGCAGAATCGCTTTTGTGCAGAAAACAGTAACACTTGTTCACAACGAAAGAAAGCACAGAGCCCCAGACTTTATGTTGTCCTGGAGAGCTTGCAGAGCACTGGGGAAAGGCAGGCAGAGAATTCCCTGCTAGCACCTTCTCTGTGCCTGTTCACATTGCTTCACAGAATCGCTTTTGTGCAGAAAACAGTAACACTTGTTCAGAACGAAAGAAACCACAGAGAACCAGATTTGTTGTTGTCCTGGAGAGCTTGCAGAGCACTGGGGAAAGGCAGGCAGAGAATTCCCTGCTAGCACCTTCTCTGTGCCTGTTCACATTGCTTCGCAGAATCGCTTTTGTGCAGAAAACAGTAACACTTGTTCAGAACGAAAGAAAGCACAGAGCCCCAGATTTTATGTTGTCCTGGAGAGCTTGCAGAGCACTGGGGAAAGGCAGGCAGAGAATTCCCTGCTAGCACCTTCTCTGTGCCTGTTCACATTGCTTCGCAGAATCGCTTTTGTGCAGAAAACAGTAACACTTGTTCAGAACGAAAGAAAGCACAGAGCCCCAGATTTTATGTTGTCCTGGAGAGCTTGCAGAGCACTGGGGAAAGGCAGGCAGAGAATTCCCTGCTAGCACCTTCTCTGTGCCTGTTCACATTGCTTCGCAGAATCGCTTTTGTGCAGAAAACAGTAACACTTGTTCACAACGAAAGAAAGCACAGAGCCCCAGACTTTATGTTGTCCTGGAGAGCTTGCAGAGCACTGGGGAAAGGCAGGCAGAGAATTCCCTGCTAGCACCTTCTCTGTGCCTGTTCACATTGCTTCGCAGAATCGCTTTTGTGCAGAAAACAGTAACACTTGTTCAGAACGAAAGAAAGCACAGAGCCCCAGATTTGCTGTTGTCCTGGAGAGCTTGCAGAGCACTGGGGAAAGGCAGGCAGAGAATTCCCTGCTAGCACCTTCTCTGTGCCTGTTCACATTGCTTCGCAGAATCGCTTTTGTGCAGAAAACACTAACACTTGTTCAGAACGAAAGAAAGCACCGAGCTCCAGATTTTATGTTGTCCTGGAGAGCTTGCAGAGCCCTGGGGAAAGGCAGGCAGAGAATTCCCTGCTAGCACCTTCTCTGTGCCTGGGAAGCAGAAGTGTTCACATTGCTTCGCAGAATCGCTTTTGTGCAGAAAACAGTAACACTTGTTCACAACGAAAGAAAGCACAAAGCCCCAGACTTTATGTTGTCCTGGAGAGCTTGCATCGCACTGGGGAAAGGCAGGCAGAGAATTCCCTGCTAGCACCTTCTCTGTGCCTGTTCACATTGCTTCGCAGAATCGCTTTTGTGCAGAAAACAGTAACACTTGTTCACAACGAAAGAAAGCACAGAGCCCCAGACTTTATGTTGTCCTGGAGAGCTTGCAGAGCACTGGGGAAAGGCAGGCAGAGAATTCCCTGCTAGCACCTTCTCTGTGCCTGTTCACATTGCTTCGCAGAATCGCTTTTGTGCAGAAAACAGTAACACTTGTTCAGAACGAAAGAAAGCACAGAGACCCAGATTTGCTGTTGTCCTGGAGAGCTTGCAGAGCACTGGGGAAAGGCAGGCAGAGAATTCCCTGCTAGCACCTTCTCTGTGCCTGTTCACATTGCTTCACAGAATCGCTTTTGTGCAGAAAACAGTAACACTTGTTCAGAACGAAAGAAACCACAGAGAACCAGTTTTGTTGTTGTCCTGGAGAGCTTGCAGAGCACTGGGGAAAGGCAGGCAGAGAATTCCCTGCTAGCACCTTCTCTGTGCCTGTTCACATTGCTTCGCAGAATCGCTTTTGTGCAGAAAACAGTAACACTTGTTCAGAACGAAAGAAAGCACAGAGCCCCAGATTTGCTGTTGTCCTGGAGAGCTTGCAGAGCACTGGGGAAAGGCAGGCAGAGAATTCCCTGCTAGCACCTTCTCTGTGCCTGTTCACATTGCTTCGCAGAATCGCTTTTGTGCAGAAAACAGTAACACTTGTTCAGAACGAAAGAAAGCACAGAGACCCAGATTTGTTGTTGTCCTGGAGAGCTTGCAGAGCACTGGGGAAAGGCAGGCAGAGAATTCCCTACTAGCACCTTCTCTGTGCCTGTTCACATTGCTTCGCAGAATCGCTTTTGTGCAGAAAACAGTAACACTTGTTCAGAACGAAAGAAAGCACAGAGCCCCAGACTTTATGTTGTCCTGGAGAGCTTGCAGAGCACTGGGGAAAGGCAGGCAGAGAATTCCCTGCTAGCACCTTCTCTGTGCCTGTTCACATTGCTTCGCAGAATCGCTTTTGTGCAGAAAACAGTAACACTTGTTCAGAACGAAAGAAAGCACAGAGCCCCAGATTTGCTGTTGTCCTGGAGAGCTTGCAGAGCACTAGGGAAAGGCAGGCAGAGAATTCCCTGCTAGCACCTTCTCTGTGCCTGTTCACATTGCTTCGCAGAATCGCTTTTGTGCAGAAAACAGTAACACTTGTTCAGAACGAAAGAAAGCACAGAGCCCCAGATTTGCTGTTGTCCTGGAGAGCTTGCAGAGCACTGGGGAAAGGCAGGCAGAGAATTCCCTGCTAGCACCTTCTCTGTGCCTGTTCACATTGCTTCTCAGAATCGCTTTTGTGCAGAAAACAGTAACACTTGTTCAGAACGAAAGAAACCACAGAGAACCAGATTTGTTGTTGTCCTGGAGAGCTTGCAGAGCACTGGGGAAAGGCAGGCAGAGAATTCCCTGCTAGCACCTCCTCTGTGCCTGTTCACATTGCTTCGCAGAATCGCTTTTGTGCAGAAAACAGTAACACTTGTTCAGAACGAAAGAAAGCACAGAGCCCCAGACTTTATGTTGTCCTGGAGAGCTTGCAGAGCACTGGGGAAAAGCAGGCAGAGTATTCCCTGCTAGCACCTTCTCTGTGCCTGGGAAGCAGAAGTGTTCACATTGCTTCGCAGAATCGCTTTTGTGCAGAAAACAGTAACACTTGTTCAGAATGAAAGAAAGCACAGAGCCCCAGATTTGCTGTTGTCCTGGAGAGCTTGCACAGCCATGGGGAAAGGCAGGCAGAGAATTCCCTGCTAGCACCTTCTCTGTGCATATTCAAATTGCTTCGCAGAATCGCTTTTGTGCAGAAAACAGTAACACTTGTTCAGAACGAAAGAAAGCACAGAGACCCAGATTTGCTGTTGTCCTGGGGAGCTGCAGAGCAGTGGGGGAAGGCAGGCAGAGAATTCCCTTCTAGCACCTTCTCTGTGCCTGGGAAGCAGAAGTGTTCACATTGCTTCGCAGAATCGCTTTTGTGCAGAAAACAGTAACACTTGTTCAGAACGAAAGAAAGCACAGAGCCCCAGACTTTATGTTGTCCTGGAGAGCTTGCAGAGCACTGGGGAAAGGCAGGCAGAGAATTCCCTGCTAGCACCTTCTCTGTGCCTGTTCACATTGCTTCACAGAATCGCTTTTGTGCAGAAAACAGTAACACTTGTTCAGAACGAAAGAAACCACAGAGAACCAGATTTGTTGTTGTCCTGGAGAGCTTGCAGAGCACTGGGGAAAGGCAGGCAGAGAATTCCCTGCTAGCACCTTCTCTGTGCCTGTTCACATTGCTTCGCAGAATCGCTTTTGTGCAGAAAACAGTAACACTTGTTCAGAACGAAAGAAAGCACAGAGCCCCAGATTTTATGTTGTCCTGGAGAGCTTGCAGAGCACTGGGGAAAGGCAGGCAGAGAATTCCCTGCTAGCACCTTCTCTGTGCCTGTTCACATTGCTTCGCAGAATCGCTTTTGTGCAGAAAACAGTAACACTTGTTCAGAACGAAAGAAAGCACAGAGCCCCAGATTTTATGTTGTCCTGGAGAGCTTGCAGAGCACTGGGGAAAGGCAGGCAGAGAATTCCCTGCTAGCACCTTCTCTGTGCCTGTTCACATTGCTTCGCAGAATCGCTTATGTGCAGAAAACAGTAACACTTGTTCACAACGAAAGAAAGCACAGAGCCCCAGACTTTATGTTGTCCTGGAGAGCTTGCAGAGCACTGGGGAAAGGCAGGCAGAGAATTCCCTGCTAGCAC
The DNA here is from genome assembly GCF_047716275.1 of Strix uralensis. NCBI lineage: Eukaryota > Metazoa > Chordata > Aves > Strigiformes > Strigidae > Strix > Strix uralensis. The sequence continues at coordinate 86,410,801 of NC_133975.1, forward strand.
CTTCTCTGTGCCTGTTCACATTGCTTCGCAGAATCGCTCTTGTGCAGAAAACTGTAACACTTGTTCAGAACGAAAGAAAGCACAGAGCCCCAGATTTGCTGTTGTCCTGGAGAGCTTGCAGAGCACTGGGGAAAGGCAGGCAGAGAATTCCCTGCTAGCACCTTCTCTGTGCCTGTTCACATTGCTTCGCAGAATCGCTTTTGTGCAGAAAACACTAACACTTGTTCAGAACGAAAGAAAGCACCGAGCTCCAGATTTTATGCTGTCCTGGAGAGCTTGCAGAGCCCTGGGGAAAGGCAGGCAGAGAATTCCCTGCTAGCACCTTCTCTGTGCCTGGGAAGCAGAAGTGTTCACATTGCTTCGCAGAATCGCTTTTGTGCAGAAAACAGTAACACTTGTTCACAACGAAAGAAAGCACAAAGCCCCAGACTTTATGTTGTCCTGGAGAGCTTGCAGAGCACTGGGGAAAGGCAGGCAGAGAATTCCCTGCTAGCACCTTCTCTGTGCCTGTTCACATTGCTTCGCAGAATCGCTTTTGTGCAGAAAACAGTAACACTTGTTCACAACGAAAGAAAGCACAGAGCCCCAGACTTTATGTTGTCCTGGAGAGCTTGAAGAGCACTGGGGAAAGGCAGGCAGAGAATTCCCTGCTAGCACCTTCTCTGTGCCTGTTCACATTGCTTCGCAGAATCGCTTTTGTGCAGAAAACAGTAACACTTGTTCAGAACGAAAGAAAGCACAGAGACCCAGATTTGCTGTTGTCCTGGAGAGCTTGCAGAGCACTGGGGAAAGGCAGGCAGAGAATTCCCTGCTAGCACCTTCTCTGTGCCTGTTCACATTGCTTCACAGAATCGCTTTTGTGCAGAAAACAGTAACACTTGTTCAGAACGAAAGAAACCACAGAGAACCAGATTTGTTGTTGTCCTGGAGAGCTTGCAGAGCACTGGGGAAAGGCAGGCAGAGAATTCCCTGCTAGCACCTTCTCTGTGCCTGTTCACATTGCTTCGCAGAATCGCTTTTGTGCAGAAAACAGTAACACTTGTTCAGAACGAAAGAAAGCACAGAGCCCCAGATTTTATGTTGTCCTGGAGAGCTTGCAGAGCACTGGGGAAAGGCAGGCAGAGAATTCCCTGCTAGCACCTTCTCTGTGCCTGTTCACATTGCTTCGCAGAATCGCTTTTGTGCAGAAAACAGTAACACTTGTTCAGAACGAAAGAAAGCACAGAGCCCCAGACTTTATGTTGTCCTGGAGAGCTTGCAGAGCACTGGGGAAAGGCAGGCAGAGAATTCCCTGCTAGCACCTTCTCTGTGCCTGTTCACATTGCTTCGCAGAATCGCTTTTGTGCAGAAAACAGTAACACTTGTTCACAACGAAAGAAAGCACAGAGCCCCAGACTTTATGTTGTCCTTGAGAGCTTGCAGAGCACTGGGGAAAGGCAGGCAGAGAATTCCCTGCTAGCACCTTCTCTGTGCCTGTTCACATTGCTTCGCAGAATCGCTTTTGTGCAGAAAACAGTAACACTTGTTCAGAACGAAAGAAAGCACAGAGCCCCAGATTTGCTGTTGTCCTGGAGAGCTTGCAGAGCACTGGGGAAAGGCAGGCAGAGAATTCCCTGCTAGCACCTTCTCTGTGCCTGTTCACATTGCTTCGCAGAATCGCTTTTGTGCAGAAAACACTAACACTTGTTCAGAACGAAAGAAAGCACCGAGCTCCAGATTTTATGTTGTCCTGGAGAGCTTGCAGAGCCCTGGGGAAAGGCAGGCAGAGAATTCCCTGCTAGCACCTTCTCTGTGCCTGGGAAGCACAAGTGTTCACATTGCTTCGCAGAATCGCTTTTGTGCAGAAAACAGTAACACTTGTTCAGAACGAAAGAAAGCACAAAGCCCCAGACTTTATGTTGTCCTGGAGAGCTTGCAGAGCACTGGGGAAAGGCAGGCAGAGAATTCCCTGCTAGCACCTTCTCTGTGCCTGTTCACATTGCTTCGCAGAATCGCTTTTGTGCAGAAAACAGTAACACTTGTTCACAACGAAAGAAAGCACAGAGCCCCAGACTTTATGTTGTCCTGGAGAGCTTGCAGAGCACTGGGGAAAGGCAGGCAGAGAATTCCCTGCTAGCACCTTCTCTGTGCCTGTTCACATTGCTTCGCAGAATCGCTTTTGTGCAGAAAACAGTAACACTTGTTCAGAACGAAAGAAAGCACAGAGACCCAGATTTGCTGTTGTCCTGGAGAGCTTGCAGAGCACTGGGGAAAGGCAGGCAGAGAATTCCCTGCTAGCACCTTCTCTGTGCCTGTTCACATTGCTTCACAGAATCGCTTTTGTGCAGAAAACAGTAACACTTGTTCAGAACGAAAGAAACCACAGAGAACCAGTTTTGTTGTTGTCCTGGAGAGCTTGCAGAGCACTGGGGAAAGGCAGGCAGAGAATTCCCTGCTAGCACCTTCTCTGTGCCTGTTCACATTGCTTCGCAGAATCGCTTTTGTGCAGAAAACAGTAACACTTGTTCAGAACGAAAGAAAGCACAGAGCCCCAGATTTGCTGTTGTCCTGGAGAGCTTGCAGAGCACTGGGGAAAGGCAGGCAGAGAATTCCCTGCTAGCACCTTCTCTGTGCCTGTTCACATTGCTTCGCAGAATCGCTTTTGTGCAGAAAACAGTAACACTTGTTCAGAACGAAAGAAACCACAGAGAACCAGATTTGTTGTTGTCCTGGAGAGCTTGCAGAGCACTGGGGAAAGGCAGGCAGAGAATTCCCTACTAGCACCTTCTCTGTGCCTGTTCACATTGCTTCGCAGAATCGCTTTTGTGCAGAAAACAGTAACACTTGTTCAGAACGAAAGAAACCACAGAGCCCCAGATTTGCTGTTGTCCTGGAGAGCTTGCAGAGCACTGGGGAAAGGCAGGCAGAGAATTCCCTGCTAGCACCTTCTCTGTGCCTGTTCACATTGCTTCGCAGAATCGCTTTTGTGCAGAAAACAGTAACACTTGTTCAGAACGAAAGAAAGCACAGAGCCCCAGACTTTATGTTGTCCTGGAGAGCTTGCAGAGCACTGGGGAAAGGCAGGCAGAGAATTCCCTGCTAGCACCTTCTCTGTGCCTGTTCACATTGCTTCGCAGAATCGCTTTTGTGCAGAAAACAGTAACACTTGTTCAGAACGAAAGAAAGCACAGAGCCCCAGATTTGCTGTTGTCCTGGAGAGCTTGCAGAGCACTGGGGAAAGGCAGGCAGAGAATTCCCTGCTAGCACCTTCTCTGTGCCTGTTCACATTGCTTCGCAGAATCGCTTTTGTGCAGAAAACAGTAACACTTGTTCAGAACGAAAGAAAGCACAGAGACCCAGATTTGTTGTTGTCCTGGAGAGGTTGCAGAGCACTGGGGAAAGGCAGGCAGAGAATTCCCTGCTAGCACCTTCTCTGTGCCTGTTCACATTGCTTCGCAGAATCGCTTTTGTGCAGAAAACAGTAACACTTGTTCAGAACGAAAGAAACCACAGAGAACCAGATTTGTTGTTGTCCTGGAGAGCTTGCAGAGCACTGGGGAAAGGCAGGCAGAGAATTCCCTGCTAGCACCTTCTCTGTGCCTGTTCACATTGCTTCGCAGAATCGCTTTTGTGCAGAAAACAGTAACACTTCTTCAGAACGAAAGAAAGCACAGAGACCCAGATTTGTTGTTGTCCTGGAGAGCTTGCAGAGCACTAGGGAAAGGCAGGCAGAGAATTCCCTGCTAGCACCTTCTCTGTGCCTGTTCACATTGCTTCGCAGAATCGCTTTTGTGCAGAAAACAGTAACACTTGTTCAGAACGAAAGAAAGCACAGAGCCCCAGATTTGCTGTTGTCCTGGAGAGCTTGCACAGCCATGGGGAAAGGCAGGCAGAGAATTCCCTGCTAGCACCTTCTCTGTGCCTGTTCACATTGCTTCGCAGAATCGCTTTTGTGCAGAAAACAGTAACACTTGTTCAGAACGAAAGAAAGCACAGAGCCCCAGACTTTATGTTGTCCTGGAGAGCTTGCAGAGCACTGGGGAAAAGCAGGCAGAGTATTCCCTGCTAGCACCTTCTCTGTGCCTGGGAAGCAGAAGTGTTCACATTGCTTCGCAGAATCGCTTTTGTGCAGAAAACAGTAACACTTGTTCAGAATGAAAGAAAGCACAGAGCCCCAGATTTGCTGTTGTCCTGGAGAGCTTGCACAGCCATGGGGAAAGGCAGGCAGAGAATTCCCTGCTAGCACCTTCTCTGTGCATATTCAAATTGCTTCGCAGAATCGCTTTTGTGCAGAAAACAGTAACACTTGTTCAGAACGAAAGAAAGCACAGAGCCCCAGATTTGCTGTTGTCCTGGGGAGCTGCAGAGCAGTGGGAGAAGGCAGGCATAGAATTCCCTTCTAGCACCTTCTCTGTGCCTGGGAAGCAGAAGTGTTCACATTGCTTCGCAGAATCGCTTTTGTGCAGAAAACAGTAACACTTGTTCACAACGAAAGAAAGCACAGAGCCCCAGACTTTATGTTGTCCTGGAGAGCTTGCAGAGCACTGGGGAAAGGCAGGCAGAGAATTCCCTGCTAGCACCTTCTCTGTGCCTGTTCACATTGCTTCGCAGAATCGCTTTTGTGCAGAAAACAGTAACACTTGTTCAGAACGAAAGAAAGCACAGAGACCCAGATTTGCTGTTGTCCTGGAGAGCTTGCAGAGCACTGGGGAAAGGCAGGCAGAGAATTCCCTGCTAGCACCTTCTCTGTGCCTGTTCACATTGCTTCACAGAATCGCTTTTGTGCAGAAAACAGTAACACTTGTTCAGAACGAAAGAAACCACAGAGAACCAGTTTTGTTGTTGTCCTGGAGAGCTTGCAGAGCACTGGGGAAAGGCAGGCAGAGAATTCCCTGCTAGCACCTTCTCTGTGCCTGTTCACATTGCTTCGCAGAATCGCTTTTGTGCAGAAAACAGTAACACTTGTTCAGAACGAAAGAAAGCACAGAGCCCCAGATTTGCTGTTGTCCTGGAGAGCTTGCAGAGCACTGGGGAAAGGCAGGCAGAGAATTCCCTGCTAGCACCTTCTCTGTGCCTGTTCACATTGCTTCGCAGAATCGCTTTTGTGCAGAAAACAGTAACACTTGTTCAGAACGAAAGAAACCACAGAGAACCAGATTTGTTGTTGTCCTGGAGAGCTTGCAGAGCACTGGGGAAAGGCAGGCAGAGAATTCCCTACTAGCACCTTCTCTGTGCCTGTTCACATTGCTTCGCAGAATCGCTTTTGTGCAGAAAACAGTAACACTTGTTCAGAACGAAAGAAACCACAGAGCCCCAGATTTGCTGTTGTCCTGGAGAGCTTGCAGAGCACTGGGGAAAGGCAGGCAGAGAATTCCCTGCTAGCACCTTCTCTGTGCCTGTTCACATTGCTTCGCAGAATCGCTTTTGTGCAGAAAACAGTAACACTTGTTCAGAACGAAAGAAAGCACAGAGCCCCAGACTTTATGTTGTCCTGGAGAGCTTGCAGAGCACTGGGGAAAGGCAGGCAGAGAATTCCCTGCTAGCACCTTCTCTGTGCCTGTTCACATTGCTTCGCAGAATCGCTTTTGTGCAGAAAACAGTAACACTTGTTCAGAACGAAAGAAAGCACAGAGCCCCAGATTTGCTGTTGTCCTGGAGAGCTTGCAGAGCACTGGGGAAAGGCAGGCAGAGAATTCCCTGCTAGCACCTTCTCTGTGCCTGTTCACATTGCTTCGCAGAATCGCTTTTGTGCAGAAAACAGTAACACTTGTTCAGAACGAAAGAAAGCACAGAGACCCAGATTTGTTGTAGTCCTGGAGAGGTTGCAGAGCACTGGGGAAAGGCAGGCAGAGAATTCCCTGCTAGCACCTTCTCTGTGCCTGTTCACATTGCTTCGCAGAATCGCTTTTGTGCAGAAAACAGTAACACTTGTTCAGAACGAAAGAAACCACAGAGAACCAGATTTGTTGTTGTCCTGGAGAGCTTGCAGAGCACTGGGGAAAGGCAGGCAGAGAATTCCCTGCTAGCACCTTCTCTGTGCCTGTTCACATTGCTTCGCAGAATCGCTTTTGTGCAGAAAACAGTAACACTTCTTCAGAACGAAAGAAAGCACAGAGACCCAGATTTGTTGTTGTCCTGGAGAGCTTGCAGAGCACTAGGGAAAGGCAGGCAGAGAATTCCCTGCTAGCACCTTCTCTGTGCCTGTTCACATTGCTTCGCAGAATCGCTTTTGTGCAGAAAACAGTAACACTTGTTCAGAACGAAAGAAAGCACAGAGCCCCAGATTTGCTGTTGTCCTGGAGAGCTTGCACAGCCATGGGGAAAGGCAGGCAGAGAATTCCCTGCTAGCACCTTCTCTGTGCCTGTTCACATTGCTTCGCAGAATCGCTTTTGTGCAGAAAACAGTAACACTTGTTCAGAACGAAAGAAAGCACAGAGCCCCAGACTTTATGTTGTCCTGGAGAGCTTGCAGAGCACTGGGGAAAAGCAGGCAGAGTATTCCCTGCTAGCACCTTCTCTGTGCCTGGGAAGCAGAAGTGTTCACATTGCTTCGCAGAATCGCTTTTGTGCAGAAAACAGTAACACTTGTTCAGAATGAAAGAAAGCACAGAGCCCCAGATTTGCTGTTGTCCTGGAGAGCTTGCACAGCCATGGGGAAAGGCAGGCAGAGAATTCCCTGCTAGCACCTTCTCTGTGCATATTCAAATTGCTTCGCAGAATTGCTTTTGTGCAGAAAACAGTAACACTTGTTCAGAACGAAAGAAAGCACAGAGCCCCAGATTTGCTGTTGTCCTGGGGAGCTGCAGAGCAGTGGGGGAAGGCAGGCAGAGAATTCCCTTCTAGCACCTTCTCTGTGCCTGGGAAGCAGAAGTGTTCACATTGCTTCGCAGAATCGCTTTTGTGCAGAAAACAGTAACACTTGTTCACAACGAAAGAAAGCACAGAGCCCCAGACTTTATGTTGTCCTGGAGAGCTTGCAGAGCACTGGGGAAAGGCAGGCAGAGAATTCCCTGCTAGCACCTTCTCTGTGCCTGTTCACATTGCTTCACAGAATCGCTTTTGTGCAGAAAACAGTAACACTTGTTCAGAACGAAAGAAAGCACAGAGACCCAGATTTGTTGTTGTCCTGGAGAGCTTGCAGAGCACTGGGGAAAGGCAGGCAGAGAATTCCCTACTAGCACCTTCTCTGTGCCTGTTCACATTGCTTCGCAGAATCGCTTTTGTGCAGAAAACAGTAACACTTGTTCAGAACGAAAGAAAGCACAGAGACCCAGATTTGTTGTTGTCCTGGAGAGCTTGCAGAGCACTGGGGAAAGGCAGGCAGAGAATTCCCTGCTAGCACCTTCTCTGTGCCTGTTCACATTGCTTCGCAGAATCGCTTTTGTGCAGAAAACAGTAACACTTGTTCAGAACGAAAGAAAGCACAGAGCCCCAGATTTGCTGTTGTCCTGGAGAGCTTGCACAGCCATGGGGAAAGGCAGGCAGAGAATTCCCTGCTAGCACCTTCTCTGTGCCTGTTCACATTGCTTCGCAGAATCGCTTTTGTGCAGAAAACAGTAACACTTGTTCAGAACGAAAGAAACCACAGAGAACCAGATTTGTTGTTGTCCTGGAGAGCTTGCAGAGCACTGGGGAAAGGCAGGCAGAGAATTCCCTGCTAGCACCTCCTCTGTGCCTGTTCACATTGCTTCGCAGAATCGCTTTTGTGCAGAAAACAGTAACACTTGTTCAGAACGAAAGAAAGCACAGAGCCCCAGACTTTATGTTGTCCTGGAGAGCTTGCAGAGCACTGGGGAAAAGCAGGCAGAGAATTCCCTGCTAGCACCTTCTCTGTGCCTGGGAAGCAGAAGTGTTCACATTGCTTCGCAGAATCGCTTTTGTGCAGAAAACAGTAACACTTGTTCAGAATGAAAGAAAGCACAGAGCCCCAGATTTGCTGTTGTCCTGGAGAGCTTGCACAGCCATGGGGAAAGGCAGGCAGAGAATTCCCTGCTAGCACCTTCTCTGTGCATATTCAAATTGCTTCGCAGAATCGCTTTTGTGCAGAAAACAGTAACACTTGTTCAGAACGAAAGAAAGCACAGAGCCCCAGATTTGCTGTTGTCCTGGGGAGCTGCAGAGCAGTGGGAGAAGGCAGGCATAGAATTCCCTTCTAGCACCTTCTCTGTGCCTGGGAAGCAGAAGTGTTCACATTGCTTCGCAGAATCGCTTTTGTGCAGAAAACAGTAACACTTGTTCACAACGAAAGAAAGCACAGAGCCCCAGACTTTATGTTGTCCTGGAGAGCTTGCAGAGCACTGGGGAAAGGCAGGCAGAGAATTCCCTGCTAGCACCTTCTCTGTGCCTGTTCACATTGCTTCACAGAATCGCTTTTGTGCAGAAAACAGTAACACTTGTTCAGAACGAAAGAAAGCACAGAGAACCAGATTTGTTGTTGTCCTGGAGAGCTTGCAGAGCACTGGGGAAAGGCAGGCAGAGAATTCCCTGCTAGCACCTTCTCTGTGCCTGTTCACATTGCTTCGCAGAATCGCTTTTGTGCAGAAAACAGTAACACTTGTTCAGAACGAAAGAAAGCACAGAGCCCCAGATTTTATGTTGTCCTGGAGAGCTTGCAGAGCACTGGGGAAAGGCAGGCAGAGAATTCCCTGCTAGCACCTTCTCTGTGCCTGTTCACATTGCTTCGCAGAATCGCTTTTGTGCAGAAAACAGTAACACTTGTTCAGAACGAAAGAAAGCACAGAGCCCCAGATTTGCTGTTGTCCTGGAGAGCTTGCAGAGCACTGGGGAAAGGCAGGCAGAGAATTCCCTGCTAGCACCTTCTCTGTGCCTGTTCACATTGCTTCGCAGAATCGCTTTTGTGCAGAAAACAGTAACACTTGTTCAGAACGAAAGAAAGCACAGAGACCCAGATTTGTTGTTGTCCTGGAGAGCTTGCAGAGCACTGGGGAAAGGCAGGCAGAGAATTCCCTGCTAGCACCTTCTCTGTGCCTGGGAAGCAGAAGTGTTCACATTGCTTCGCAGAATCGCTTTTGTGCAGAAAACACTAACACTTGTTCAGAATGAAAGAAAGCACAGAGCCCCAGATTTGCTGTTGTCCTGGAGAGCTTGCACAGCCATGGGGAAAGGCAGGCAGAGAATTCCCTGCTAGCACCTTCTCTGTGCCTGTTCACATTGCTTCGCAGAATCGCTTTTGTGCAGAAAACAGTAACACTTGTTCAGAATGAAAGAAAGCACAGAACCCCAGACTTTATGTTGTCCTGGAGAGCTTGCAGAGCACTGGGGAAAGGCAGGCAGAGAATTCCCTGCTAGCACCTTCTCTGTGCCTGTTCACATTGCTTCGCAGAATCGCTTTTGTGCAGAAAACAGTAACACTTGTTCAGAACGAAAGAAAGCACAGAGACCCAGATTTGTTGTTGTCCTGGAGAGCTTGCAGAGCACTGGGGAAAGGCAGGCAGAGAATTCCCTGCTAGCACCTTCTCTGTGCCTGTTCACATTGCTTCGCAGAATCGCTTTTGTGCAGAAAACAGTAACACTTGTTCAGAACGAAAGAAAGCACAGAGCCCCAGATTTGCTGTTGTCCTGGAGAGCTTGCAGAGCACTGGGGAAAGGCAGGCAGAGAATTCCCTGCTAGCACCTTCTCTGTGCCTGTTCACATTGCTTCGCAGAATCGCTTTTGTGCAGAAAACAGTAACACTTGTTCAGAACGAAAGAAAGCACAGAGACCCAGATTTGTTGTTGTCCTGGAGAGCTTGCAGAGCACTGGGGAAAGGCAGGCAGAGAATTCCCTGCTAGCACCTTCTCTGTGCCTGTTCACATTGCTTCGCAGAATCGCTTTTGTGCAGAAAACAGTAACACTTGTTCAGAACGAAAGAAAGCACAGAGCCCCAGATTTGCTGTTGTCCTGGAGAGCTTGCAGAGCACTGGGGAAAGGCAGGCAGAGAATTCCCTGCTAGCACCTTCTCTGTGCCTGTTCACATTGCTTCTCAGAATCGCTTTTGTGCAGAAAACAGTAACACTTGTTCAGAACGAAAGAAACCACAGAGAACCAGATTTGTTGTTGTCCTGGAGAGCTTGCAGAGCACTGGGGAAAGGCAGGCAGAGAATTCCCTGCTAGCACCTCCTCTGTGCCTGTTCACATTGCTTCGCAGAATCGCTTTTGTGCAGAAAACAGTAACACTTGTTCAGAACGAAAGAAAGCACAGAGCCCCAGACTTTATGTTGTCCTGGAGAGCATGCAGAGCACTGGGGAAAAGCAGGCAGAGTATTCCCTGCTAGCACCTTCTCTGTGCCTGGGAAGCAGAAGTGTTCACATTGCTTCGCAGAATCGCTTTTGTGCAGAAAACACTAACACTTGTTCAGAATGAAAGAAAGCACAGAGCCCCAGATTTGCTGTTGTCCTGGAGAGCTTGCACAGCCATGGGGAAAGGCAGGCAGAGAATTCCCTGCTAGCACCTTCTCTGTGCATATTCAAATTGCTTCGCAGAATCGCTTTTGTGCAGAAAACAGTAACACTTGTTCAGAACGAAAGAAAGCACAGAGACCCAGATTTGTTGTTGTCCTGGAGAGCTTGCAGAGCACTGGGGAAAGGCAGGCAGAGAATTCCCTGCTAGCACCTTCTCTGTGCCTGTTCACATTGCTTCGCAGAATCGCTTTTGTGCAGAAAACAGTAACACTTGTTCAGAACGAAAGAAAGCACAGAGACCCAGATTTGTTGTTGTCCTGGAGAGCTTGCAGAGCAGTGGGGGAAGGCAGGCAGAGAATTCCCTGCTAGCACCTTCTCTGTGCCTGTTCACATTGCTTCGCAGAATCGCTTTTGTGCAGAAAACAGTAACACTTGTTCAGAACGAAAGAAAGCACAGAGCCCCAGATTTGCTGTTGTCCTGGAGAGCTTGCAGAGCACTGGGGAAAGGCAGGCAGAGAATTCCCTGCTAGCACCTTCTCTGTGCCTGTTCACATTGCTTCGCAGAATCGCTTTTGTGCAGAAAACAGTAACACTTGTTCAGAACGAAAGAAACCACAGAGAACCAGATTTGTTGTTGTCCTGGAGAGCTTGCAGAGCACTGGGGAAAGGCAGGCAGAGAATTCCCTGCTAGCACCTCCTCTGTGCCTGTTCACATTGCTTCGCAGAATCGCTTTTGTGCAGAAAACAGTAACACTTGTTCAGAACGAAAGAAAGCACAGAGCCCCAGACTTTATGTTGTCCTGGAGAGCTTGCAGAGCACTGGGGAAAAGCAGGCAGAGTATTCCCTGCTAGCACCTTCTCTGTGCCTGGGAAGCAGAAGTGTTCACATTGCTTCGCAGAATCGCTTTTGTGCAGAAAACAGTAACACTTGTTCAGAATGAAAAAAAGCACAGAGCCCCAGATTTGCTGTTGTCCTGGAGAGCTTGCACAGCCATGGGGAAAGGCAGGCAGAGAATTCCCTGCTAGCACCTTCTCTGTGCATATTCAAATTGCTTCGCAGAATCGCTTTTGTGCAGAAAACAGTAACACTTGTTCAGAACGAAAGAAAGCACAGAGCCCCAGATTTGCTGTTGTCCTGGGGAGCTGCAGAGCAGTGGGGGAAGGCAGGCAGAGAATTCCCTTCTAGCACCTTCTCTGTGCCTGGGAAGCAGAAGTGTTCACATTGCTTCGCAGAATCGCTTTTGTGCAGAAAACAGTAACACTTGTTCACAACGAAAGAAAGCACAGAGCCCCAGACTTTATGTTGTCCTGGAGAGCTTGCAGAGCACTGGGGAAAGGCAGGCAGAGAATTCCCTGCTAGCACCTTCTCTGTGCCTGTTCACATTGCTTCACAGAATCGCTTTTGTGCAGAAAACAGTAACACTTGTTCAGAACGAAAGAAAGCACAGAGAACCAGATTTGTTGTTGTCCTGGAGAGCTTGCAGAGCACTGGGGAAAGGCAGGCAGAGAATTCCCTGCTAGCACCTTCTCTGTGCCTGTTCACATTGCTTCGCAGAATCGCTTTTGTGCAGAAAACACTAACACTTGTTCAGAACGAAAGAAAGCACAGAGCCCCAGATTTGTTGTTGTCCTGGAGAGCTTGCAGAGCACTGGGGAAAGGCAGGCAGAGAATTCCCTGCTAGCACCTTCTCTGTGCCTGTTCACATTGCTTCGCAGAATCGCTTTTGTGCAGAAAACACTAACACTTGTTCAGAACGAAAGAAAGCACAGAGCCCCAGATTTTATGTTGTCCTGGAGAGCTTGCAGAGCACTGGGGAAAGGCAGGCAGAGAATTCCCTGCTAGCACCTTCTCTGTGCCTGTTCACATTGCTTCGCAGAATCGCTTTTGTGCAGAAAACAGTAACACTTGTTCAGAACGAAAGAAAGCACAGAGACCCAGATTTGTTGTTGTCCTGGAGAGCTTGCAGAGCACTGGGGAAAGGCAGGCAGAGAATTCCCTGCTAGCACCTTCTCTGTGCCTTGGAAGCAGAAGTGTTCACATTGCTTCGCAGAATCGCTTTTGTGCAGAAAACACTAACACTTGTTCAGAATGAAAGAAAGCACAGAGCCCCAGATTTGCTGTTGTCCTGGAGAGCTTGCACAGCCATGGGGAAAGGCAGGCAGAGAATTCCCTGCTAGCACCTTTTCTGTGCCTGTTCACATTGCTTCGCAGAATCGCTTTTGTGCAGAAAACAGTAACACTTGTTCAGAATGAAAGAAAGCACAGAGCCCCAGACTTTATGTTGTCCTGGAGAGCTTGCAGAGCACTGGGGAAAGGCAGGCAGAGAATTCCCTGCTAGCACCTTCTCTGTGCCTGTTCACATTGCTTCGCAGAATCGCTTTTGTGCAGAAAACAGTAACACTTGTTCAGAACGAAAGAAAGCACAGAGACCCAGATTTGTTGTTGTCCTGGAGAGCTTGCAGAGCACTAGGGAAAGGCAGGCAGAGAATTCCCTGCTAGCACCTTCTCTGTGCCTGTTCACATTGCTTCGCAGAATCGCTTTTGTGCAGAAAACAGTAACACTTGTTCAGAACGAAAGAAAGCACAGAGCCCCAGATTTGCTGTTGTCCTGGAGAGCTTGCAGAGCACTGGGGAAAGGCAGGCAGAGAATTCCCTGCTAGCACCTTCTCTGTGCCTGTTCACATTGCTTCTCAGAATCGCTTTTGTGCAGAAAACAGTAACACTTGTTCAGAACGAAAGAAACCACAGAGAACCAGCTTTGTTGTTGTCCTGGAGAGCTTGCAGAGCACTGGGGAAAGGCAGGCAGAGAATTCCCTGCTAGCACCTCCTCTGTGCCTGTTCACATTGCTTCGCAGAATCGTTTTTGTGCAGAAAACAGTAACACTTGTTCAGAACGAAAGAAAGCACAGAGCCCCAGATTTGCTGTTGTCCTGGAGAGCTTGCAGAGCACTGGGGAAAGGCAGGCAGAGAATTCCCTGCTAGCACCTTCTCTGTGCCTGTTCACATTGCTTCTCAGAATCGCTTTTGTGCAGAAAACAGTAACACTTGTTCAGAACGAAAGAAACCACAGAGAACCAGATTTGTTGTTGTCCTGGAGAGCTTGCAGAGCACTGGGGAAAGGCAGGCAGAGAATTCCCTGCTAGCACCTCCTCTGTGCCTGTTCACATTGCTTCGCAGAATCGCTTTTGTGCAGAAAACAGTAACACTTGTTCAGAACGAAAGAAAGCACAGAGCCCCAGACTTTATGTTGTCCTGGAGAGCATGCAGAGCACTGGGGAAAAGCAGGCAGAGTATTCCCTGCTAGCACCTTCTCTGTGCCTGGGAAGCAGAAGTGTTCACATTGCTTCGCAGAATCGCTTTTGTGCAGAAAACACTAACACTTGTTCAGAATGAAAGAAAGCACAGAGCCCCAGATTTGCTGTTGTCCTGGAGAGCTTGCACAGCCATGGGGAAAGGCAGGCAGAGAATTCCCTGCTAGCACCTTCTCTGTGCATATTCAAATTGCTTCGCAGAATCGCTTTTGTGCAGAAAACAGTAACACTTGTTCAGAACGAAAGAAAGCACAGAGACCCAGATTTGTTGTTGTCCTGGAGAGCTTGCAGAGCACTGGGGAAAGGCAGGCAGAGAATTCCCTGCTAGCACCTTCTCTGTGCCTGTTCACATTGCTTCGCAGAATCGCTTTTGTGCAGAAAACAGTAACACTTGTTCAGAACGAAAGAAAGCACAGAGACCCAGATTTGTTGTTGTCCTGGAGAGCTTGCAGAGCAGTGGGGGAAGGCAGGCAGAGAATTCCCTGCTAGCACCTTCTCTGTGCCTGTTCACATTGCTTCGCAGAATCGCTTTTGTGCAGAAAACACTAACACTTGTTCAGAATGAAAGAAAGCACAGAGCCCCAGATTTGCTGTTGTCCTGGAGAGCTTGCAGAGCACTGGGGAAAGGCAGGCAGAGAATTCCCTGCTAGCACCTTCTCTGTGCCTGTTCACATTGCTTTGCAGAATCGCTTTTGTGCAGAAAACAGTAACACTTGTTCAGAACGAAAGAAACCACAGAGAACCAGATTTGTTGTTGTCCTGGAGAGCTTGCAGAGCACTGGGGAAAGGCAGGCAGAGAATTCCCTGCTAGCACCTCCTCTGTGCCTGTTCACATTGCTTCGCAGAATCGCTTTTGTGCAGAAAACAGTAACACTTGTTCAGAACGAAAGAAAGCACAGAGCCCCAGACTTTATGTTGTCCTGGAGAGCTTGCAGAGCACTGGGGAAAAGCAGGCAGAGTATTCCCTGCTAGCACCTTCTCTGTGCCTGGGAAGCAGAAGTGTTCACATTGCTTCGCAGAATCGCTTTTGTGCAGAAAACAGTAACACTTGTTCAGAATGAAAGAAAGCACAGAGCCCCAGATTTGCTGTTGTCCTGGAGAGCTTGCACAGCCATGGGGAAAGGCAGGCAGAGAATTCCCTGCTAGCACCTTCTCTGTGCATATTCAAATTGCTTCGCAGAATCGCTTTTGTGCAGAAAACAGTAACACTTGTTCAGAACGAAAGAAAGCACAGAGCCCCAGATTTGCTGTTGTCCTGGGGAGCTGCAGAGCAGTGGGGGAAGGCAGGCAGAGAATTCCCTTCTAGCACCTTCTCTGTGCCTGGGAAGCAGAAGTGTTCACATTGCTTCGCAGAATCGCTTTTGTGCAGAAAACAGTAACACTTGTTCACAACGAAAGAAAGCACAGAGCCCCAGACTTTATGTTGTCCTGGAGAGCTTGCAGAGCACTGGGGAAAGGCAGGCAGAGAATTCCCTGCTAGCACCTTCTCTGTGCCTGTTCACATTGCTTCACAGAATCGCTTTTGTGCAGAAAACAGTAACACTTGTTCAGAACGAAAGAAAGCACAGAGAACCAGATTTGTTGTTGTCCTGGAGAGCTTGCAGAGCACTGGGGAAAGGCAGGCAGAGAATTCCCTGCTAGCACCTTCTCTGTGCCTGTTCACATTGCTTCGCAGAATCGCTTTTGTGCAGAAAACAGTAACACTTGTTCAGAACGAAAGAAAGCACAGAGCCCCAGATTTTATGTTGTCCTGGAGAGCTTGCAGAGCACTGGGGAAAGGCAGGCAGAGAATTCCCTGCTAGCACCTTCTCTGTGCCTGTTCACATTGCTTCGCAGAATCGCTTTTGTGCAGAAAACAGTAACACTTGTTCAGAACGAAAGAAAGCACAGAGCCCCAGATTTGCTGTTGTCCTGGAGAGCTTGCAGAGCACTGGGGAAAGGCAGGCAGAGAATTCCCTGCTAGCACCTTCTCTGTGCCTGTTCACATTGCTTCGCAGAATCGCTTTTGTGCAGAAAACAGTAACACTTGTTCAGAACGAAAGAAAGCACAGAGACCCAGATTTGTTGTTGTCCTGGAGAGCTTGCAGAGCACTGGGGAAAGGCAGGCAGAGAATTCCCTGCTAGCACCTTCTCTGTGCCTTGGAAGCAGAAGTGTTCACATTGCTTCGCAGAATCGCTTTTGTGCAGAAAACACTAACACTTGTTCAGAATGAAAGAAAGCACAGAGCCCCAGATTTGCTGTTGTCCTGGAGAGCTTGCACAGCCATGGGGAAAGGCAGGCAGAGAATTCCCTGCTAGCACCTTTTCTGTGCCTGTTCACATTGCTTCGCAGAATCGCTTTTGTGCAGAAAACAGTAACACTTGTTCAGAATGAAAGAAAGCACAGAGCCCCAGACTTTATGTTGTCCTGGAGAGCTTGCAGAGCACTGGGGAAAGGCAGGCAGAGAATTCCCTGCTAGCACCTTCTCTGTGCCTGTTCACATTGCTTCGCAGAATCGCTTTTGTGCAGAAAACAGTAACACTTGTTCAGAACGAAAGAAAGCACAGAGACCCAGATTTGTTGTTGTCCTGGAGAGCTTGCAGAGCACTGGGGAAAGGCAGGCAGAGAATTCCCTGCTAGCACCTTCTCTGTGCCTGTTCACATTGCTTCGCAGAATCGCTTTTGTGCAGAAAACAGTAACACTTGTTCAGAACGAAAGAAAGCACAGAGCCCCAGATTTGCTGTTGTCCTGGAGAGCTTGCAGAGCACTGGGGAAAGGCAGGCAGAGAATTCCCTGCTAGCACCTTCTCTGTGCCTGTTCACATTGCTTCGCAGAATCGCTTTTGTGCAGAAAACAGTAACACTTGTTCAGAACGAAAGAAAGCACAGAGACCCAGATTTGTTGTTGTCCTGGAGAGCTTGCAGAGCACTAGGGAAAGGCAGGCAGAGAATTCCCTGCTAGCACCTTCTCTGTGCCTGTTCACATTGCTTCGCAGAATCGCTTTTGTGCAGAAAACAGTAACACTTGTTCAGAACGAAAGAAAGCACAGAGCCCCAGATTTGCTGTTGTCCTGGAGAGCTTGCAGAGCACTGGGGAAAGGCAGGCAGAGAATTCCCTGCTAGCACCTTCTCTGTGCCTGTTCACATTGCTTCTCAGAATCGCTTTTGTGCAGAAAACAGTAACACTTGTTCAGAACGAAAGAAACCACAGAGAACCAGCTTTGTTGTTGTCCTGGAGAGCTTGCAGAGCACTGGGGAAAGGCAGGCAGAGAATTCCCTGCTAGCACCTCCTCTGTGCCTGTTCACATTGCTTCGCAGAATCGTTTTTGTGCAGAAAACAGTAACACTTGTTCAGAACGAAAGAAAGCACAGAGCCCCAGACTTTATGTTGTCCTGGAGAGCATGCAGAGCACTGGGGAAAAGCAGGCAGAGTATTCCCTGCTAGCACCTTCTCTGTGCCTGGGAAGCAGAAGTGTTCACATTGCTTCGCAGAATCGCTTTTGTGCAGAAAACACTAACACTTGTTCAGAATGAAAGAAACCACAGAGAACCAGATTTGCTGTTGTCCTGGAGAGCTTGCACAGCCATGGGGAAAGGCAGGCAGAGAATTCCCTGCTAGCACCTTCTCTGTGCATATTCAAATTGCTTCGCAGAATCGCTTTTGTGCAGAAAACAGTAACACTTGTTCAGAACGAAAGAAAGCACAGAGCCCCAGATTTGCTGTTGTCCTGGGGAGCTGCAGAGCAGTGGGGGAAGGCAGGCAGAGAATTCCCTGCTAGCACCTTCTCTGTGCCTGGGAAGCAGAAGTGTTCACATTGCTTCGCAGAATCGCTTTTGTGCAGAAAACAGTAACACTTGTTCACAACGAAAGAAAGCACAGAGCCCCAGACTTTATGTTGTCCTGGAGAGCTTGCAGAGCACTGGGGAAAGGCAGGCAGAGAATTCCCTGCTAGCACCTTCTCTGTGCCTGTTCACATTGCTTCACAGAATCGCTTTTGTGCAGAAAACAGTAACACTTGTTCAGAACGAAAGAAACCACAGAGAACCAGATTTGTTGTTGTCCTGGAGAGCTTGCAGAGCACTGGGGAAAGGCAGGCAGAGAATTCCCTGCTAGCACCTTCTCTGTGCCTGTTCACATTGCTTCGCAGAATCGCTTTTGTGCAGAAAACAGTAACACTTGTTCAGAACGAAAGAAAGCACAGAGCCCCAGATTTGCTGTTGTCCTGGAGAGCTTGCAGAGCACTGGGGAAAGGCAGGCAGAGAATTCCCTGCTAGCACCTTCTCTGTGCCTGTTCACATTGCTTCGCAGAATCGCTTTTGTGCAGAAAACAGTAACACTTGTTCAGAACGAAAGAAAGCACAGAGCCCCAGATTTGTTGTTGTCCTGGAGAGCTTGCAGAGCACTGGGGAAAGGCAGGCAGAGAATTCCCTGCTAGCACCTTCTCTGTGCCTGTTCACATTGCTTCGCAGAATCGCTTTTGTGCAGAAAACAGTAACACTTGTTCAGAACGAAAGAAAGCACAGAGACCCAGATTTGTTGTTGTCCTGGAGAGCTTGCAGAGCACTGGGGAAAGGCAGGCAGAGAATTCCCTGCTAGCACCTTCTCTGTGCCTGTTCACATTGCTTCGCAGAATCGCTTTTGTGCAGAAAACAGTAACACTTGTTCAGAACGAAAGAAAGCACAGAGCCCCAGATTTGCTGTTGTCCTGGAGAGCTTGCAGAGCACTGGGGAAAGGCAGGCAGAGAATTCCCTGCTAGCACCTTCTCTGTGCCTGTTCACATTGCTTCTCAGAATCGCTTTTGTGCAGAAAACAGTAACACTTGTTCAGAACGAAAGAAAGCACAGAGACCCAGATTTGTTGTTGTCCTGGAGAGCTTGCAGAGCACTAGGGAAAGGCAGGCAGAGAATTCCCTGCTAGCACCTTCTCTGTGCCTGTTCACATTGCTTCGCAGAATCGCTTTTGTGCAGAAAACAGTAACACTTGTTCAGAACGAAAGAAAGCACAGAGCCCCAGATTTGCTGTTGTCCTGGAGAGCTTGCAGAGCACTGGGGAAAGGCAGGCAGAGAATTCCCTGCTAGCACCTTCTCTGTGCCTGTTCACATTGCTTCTCAGAATCGCTTTTGTGCAGAAAACAGTAACACTTGTTCAGAACGAAAGAAACCACAGAGAACCAGCTTTGTTGTTGTCCTGGAGAGCTTGCAGAGCACTGGGGAAAGGCAGGCAGAGAATTCCCTGCTAGCACCTCCTCTGTGCCTGTTCACATTGCTTCGCAGAATCGCTTTTGTGCAGAAAACAGTAACACTTGTTCAGAACGAAAGAAAGCACAGAGCCCCAGACTTTATGTTGTCCTGGAGAGCATGCAGAGCACTGGGGAAAGGCAGGCAGAGTATTCCCTGCTAGCACCTTCTCTGTGCCTGGGAAGCAGAAGTGTTCACATTGCTTCGCAGAATCGCTTTTGTGCAGAAAACACTAACACTTGTTCAGAATGAAAGAAACCACAGAGAACCAGATTTGCTGTTGTCCTGGAGAGCTTGCACAGCCATGGGGAAAGGCAGGCAGAGAATTCCCTGCTAGCACCTTCTCTGTGCATATTCAAATTGCTTCGCAGAATCGCTTTTGTGCAGAAAACAGTAACACTTGTTCAGAACGAAAGAAAGCACAGAGCCCCAGATTTGCTGTTGTCCTGGGGAGCTGCAGAGCAGTGGGGGAAGGCAGGCAGAGAATTCCCTGCTAGCACCTTCTCTGTGCCTGGGAAGCAGAAGTGTTCACATTGCTTCGCAGAATCGCTTTTGTGCAGAAAACAGTAACACTTGTTCACAACGAAAGAAAGCACAGAGCCCCAGACTTTATGTTGTCCTGGAGAGCTTGCAGAGCACTGGGGAAAGGCAGGCAGAGAATTCCCTGCTAGCACCTTCTCTGTGCCTGTTCACATTGCTTCACAGAATCGCTTTTGTGCAGAAAACAGTAACACTTGTTCAGAACGAAAGAAAGCACAGAGACCCAGATTTGTTGTTGTCCTGGAGAGCTTGCAGAGCACTGGGGAAAGGCAGGCAGAGAATTCCCTGCTAGCACCTTCTCTGTGCCTGTTCACATTGCTTCGCAGAATCGCTTTTGTGCAGAAAACAGTAACACTTGTTCAGAACGAAAGAAAGCACAGAGCCCCAGATTTGCTGTTGTCCTGGAGAGCTTGCAGAGCACTGGGGAAAGGCAGGCAGAGAATTCCCTGCTAGCACCTTCTCTGTGCCTGTTCACATTGCTTCGCAGAATCGCTTTTGTGCAGAAAACAGTAACACTTGTTCAGAACGAAAGAAAGCACAGAGCCCCAGATTTTATGTTGTCCTGGAGAGCTTGCAGAGCACTGGGGAAAGGCAGGCAGAGAATTCCCTGCTAGCACCTTCTCTGTGCCTGTTCACATTGCTTCGCAGAATCGCTTTTGTGCAGAAAACAGTAACACTTGTTCACAACGAAAGAAAGCACAGAGCCCCAGACTTTATGTTGTCCTGGAGAGCTTGCAGAGCACTGGGGAAAGGCAGGCAGAGAATTCCCTACTAGCACCTTCTCTGTGCCTGTTCACATTGCTTCGCAGAATCGCTTTTGTGCAGAAAACAGTAACACTTGTTCAGAACGAAAGAAAGCACAGAGACCCAGATTTTATGTTGTCCTGGAGAGCTTGCAGAGCACTGGGGAAAGGCAGGCAGAGAATTCCCTGCTAGCACCTTCTCTGTGCCTGTTCACATTGCTTCGCAGAATCGCTTTTGTGCAGAAAACAGTAACACTTGTTCAGAACGAAAGAAAGCACAGAGACCCAGATTTGCTGTTGTCCTGGAGAGCTTGCAGAGCACTGGGGAAAGGCAGGCAGAGAATTCCCTGCTAGCACCTTCTCTGTGCCTGTTCACATTGCTTCACAGAATCGCTTTTGTGCAGAAAACAGTAACACTTGTTCAGAACGAAAGAAACCACAGAGAACCAGATTTGTTGTTGTCCTGGAGAGCTTGCAGAGCACTGGGGAAAGGCAGGCAGAGAATTCCCTGCTAGCACCTCCTCTGTGCCTGTTCACATTGCTTCGCAGAATCGCTTTTGTGCAGAAAACAGTAACACTTGTTCAGAACGAAAGAAAGCACAGAGCCCCAGATTTGCTGTTGTCCTGGAGAGCTTGCAGAGCACTGGGGAAAGGCAGGCAGAGAATTCCCTGCTAGCACCTTCTCTGTGCCTGTTCACATTGCTTCGCAGAATCGCTTTTGTGCAGAAAACACTAACACTTGTTCAGAACGAAAGAAAGCACCGAGCTCCAGATTTTATGTTGTCCTGGAGAGCTTGCAGAGCCCTGGGGAAAGGCAGGCAGAGAATTCCCTGCTAGCACCTTCTCTGTGCCTGGGAAGCAGAAGTGTTCACATTGCTTCGCAGAATCGCTTTTGTGCAGAAAACAGTAACACTTGTTCACAACGAAAGAAAGCACAAAGCCCCAGACTTTATGTTGTCCTGGAGAGCTTGCAGAGCACTGGGGAAAGGCAGGCAGAGAATTCCCTGCTAGCACCTTCTCTGTGCCTGTTCACATTGCTTCGCAGAATCGCTTTTGTGCAGAAAACAGTAACACTTGTTCACAACGAAAGAAAGCACAGAGCCCCAGACTTTATGTTGTCCTGGAGAGCTTGCAGAGCACTGGGGAAAGGCAGGCAGAGAATTCCCTGCTAGCACCTTCTCTGTGCCTGTTCACATTGCTTCGCAGAATCGCTTTTGTGCAGAAAACAGTAACACTTGTTCAGAACGAAAGAAAGCACAGAGCCCCAGATTTGCTGTTGTCCTGGAGAGCTTGCAGAGCACTGGGGAAAGGCAGGCAGAGAATTCCCTGCTAGCACCTTCTCTGTGCCTGTTCACATTGCTTCGCAGAATCGCTTTTGTGCAGAAAACACTAACACTTGTTCAGAACGAAAGAGAGCACAGAGCCCCAGATTTTATGTTGTCCTGGAGAGCTTGCAGAGCACTGGGGAAAGGCAGGCAGAGAATTCCCTGGTAGCACCTTCTCTGTGCCTGTTCACATTGCTTCGCAGAATCGCTTTTGTGCAGAAAACAGTAACACTTGTTCAGAACGAAAGAAAGCACAGAGCCCCAGATTTGCTGTTGTCCTGGAGAGCTTGCAGAGCACTGGGGAAAGGCAGGCAGAGAATTCCCTGCTAGCACCTTCTCTGTGCCTGTTCACATTGCTTCACAGAATCGCTTTTGTGCAGAAAACAGTAACACTTGTTCAGAACGAAAGAAACCACAGAGAACCAGATTTGTTGTTGTCCTGGAGAGCTTACAGAGCACTGGGGAAAGGCAGGCAGAGAATTCCCTGCTAGCACCTCCTCTGTGCCTGTTCACATTGCTTCGCAGAAGCGCTTTTGTGCAGAAAACAGTAACACTTGTTCAGAACGAAAGAAAGCACAGAGCCCCAGATTTGTTGTTGTCCTGGAGAGCTTGCAGAGCACTGGGGAAAGGCAGGCAGAGAATTCCCTGCTAGCACCTTCTCTGTGCATATTCACATTGCTTCGCAGAATCGCTTTTGTGCAGAAAACAGTAACACTTGTTCACAACGAAAGAAAGCACAGAGCCCCAGATTTGCTGTTGTCCTGGGGAGCTGCAGAGCAGTGGGGGAAGGCAGGCAGAGAATTCCCTGCTAGCACCTTCTCTGTGCCTGGGAAGCAGAAGTGTTCACATTGCTTCGCAGAATCGCTTTTGTGCAGAAAACAGTAACACTTGTTCAGAATGAAAGAAAGCACAGAGCCCCAGACTTTATGTTGTCCTGGAGAGCTTGCAGAGCACTGGGGAAAGGCAGGCAGAGAATTCCCTGCTAGCACCTTCTCTGTGCCTGTTCACATTGCTTCGCAGAATCGCTTTTGTGCAGAAAACAGTAACACTTGTTCAGAACGAAAGAAAGCACAGAGACCCAGATTTGTTGTTGTCCTGGAGAGCTTGCAGAGCACTGGGGAAAGGCAGGCAGAGAATTCCCTGCTAGCACCTTCTCTGTGCCTGTTCACATTGCTTCGCAGAATCGCTTTTGTGCAGAAAACAGTAACACTTGTTCAGAACGAAAGAAAGCACAGAGACCCAGATTTGTTGTTGTCCTGGAGAGCTTGCAGAGCACTAGGGAAAGGCAGGCAGAGAATTCCCTGCTAGCACCTTCTCTGTGCCTGTTCACATTGCTTCGCAGAATCGCTTTTGTGCAGAAAACAGTAACACTTGTTCAGAACGAAAGAAAGCACAGAGCCCCAGATTTGCTGTTGTCCTGGAGAGCTTGCAGAGCACTGGGGAAAGGCAGGCAGAGAATTCCCTGCTAGCACCTTCTCTGTGCCTGTTCACATTGCTTCGCAGAATCGCTTTTGTGCAGAAAACAGTAACACTTGTTCAGAACGAAAGAAACCACAGAGAACCAGATTTGTTGTTGTCCTGGAGAGCTTGCAGAGCACTGGGGAAAGGCAGGCAGAGAATTCCCTGCTAGCACCTCCTCTGTGCCTGTTCACATTGCTTCGCAGAATCGCTTTTGTGCAGAAAACAGTAACACTTGTTCAGAACGAAAGAAAGCACAGAGCCCCAGACTTTATGTTGTCCTGGAGAGCTTGCAGAGCACTGGGGAAAAGCAGGCAGAGTATTCCCTGCTAGCACCTTCTCTGTGCCTGGGAAGCAGAAGTGTTCACATTGCTTCGCAGAATCGCTTTTGTGCAGAAAACAGTAACACTTGTTCAGAACGAAAGAAAGCACAGAGCCCCAGATTTGCTGTTGTCCTGGAGAGCTTGCAGAGCACTGGGGAAAGGCAGGCAGAGAATTCCCTGCTAGCACCTTCTCTGTGCCTGTTCACATTGCTTCGCAGAATCGCTTTTGTGCAGAAAACACTAACACTTGTTCAGAACGAAAGAAAGCACCGAGCTCCAGATTTTATGTTGTCCTGGAGAGCTTGCAGAGCCCTGGGGAAAGGCAGGCAGAGAATTCCCTGCTAGCACCTTCTCTGTGCCTGGGAAGCAGAAGTGTTCACATTGCTTCGCAGAATCGCTTTTGTGCAGAAAACAGTAACACTTGTTCACAACGAAAGAAAGCACAAAGCCCCAGACTTTATGTTGTCCTGGAGAGCTTGCAGAGCACTGGGGAAAGGCAGGCAGAGAATTCCCTGCTAGCACCTTCTCTGTGCCTGTTCACATTGCTTCGCAGAATCGCTTTTGTGCAGAAAACAGTAACACTTGTTCAGAACGAAAGAAAACACAGAGACCCAGATTTGTTGTTGTCCTGGAGAGCTTGCAGAGCACTGGGGAAAGGCAGGCAGAGAATTCCCTGCTAGCACCTTCTCTGTGCCTGTTCACATTGCTTCGCAGAATCGCTTTTGTGCAGAAAACAGTAACACTTGTTCACAACGAAAGAAAGCACAGAGCCCCAGACTTTATGTTGTCCTGGAGAGCTTGCAGAGCACTGGGGAAAGGCAGGCAGAGAATTCCCTGCTAGCACCTTCTCTGTGCCTGTTCACATTGCTTCGCAGAATCGCTTTTGTGCAGAAAACAGTAACACTTGTTCAGAACGAAACAAAGCACAGAGACCCAGATTTGTTGTTGTCCTGGAGAGCTTGCAGAGCACTGGGGAAAGGCAGGCAGAGAATTCCCTGCTAGCACCTTCTCTGTGCCTGTTCACATTGCTTCGCAGAATCGCTTTTGTGCAGAAAACAGTAACACTTGTTCAGAACGAAAGAAAGCACAGAGACC